>NC_057710.1:155549041-155560790 GCF_004010195.1 Chiloscyllium plagiosum | reverse complement strand
ACGAATACGGGTTTTATTACATCTGATGCTAACACATTCCGAGCATGTAAGAGACTTAAATATACACTCTGGTTAGTTGTAGGTTAGATTAGTAGATAGTTGAGTTTTGTTTGTTTTTTTTTTCTTTTTTTCGTTTTTTTGTTTGTTAAATTTTGGCTATTGTATATTTGAGCTAATTGTATATCAATGTTTATATCTGAGAGTTTGTTTATTTTTGTAAACTTGTAAAAATGTTAAATTTCTAATAAAAATATCTTTTAAAAAAAAAATGTGGCCACTGAGTCTTTAAACAGCCTCCTGGAAGAGCACATGAGTCTTGGATTACTCCAGCATTTCCTCAGTACCACATGGAATATGAGCCTCAATTTGTGTTCAGTTTCCTGGATGGGGACTTCAACCCCAAAGTGACTTATTGGGGAAGAGCTATGGCTAACCTTAAAGTAACTTAACTTTATTTAAAAACTTTTGAGTAAAGCAGTCTTTGACAAAATCAGCTCAAGACCATAAAACTAAGTAAAGGTTTTGAAGACAAGTAAATCTGAACTAAAATCAAGGGTAATCAAAAGATTAAGTTAAATATTTAATTTATATCTGAGGTATTGGGAGAAATATAATTAAACATCAATAGCCAAGTTTTGTCTGTCACCACCTTAAAATGGGCACTAAAAAATTACAATGGGGTATCTTGCAGCACAACAGATAACATCCCTGTCTCAGAGCCGGAAGTACAGAGGTTAAACTCCATACCAGCTTTTGGTGCTCCTGGATAACGCATTCATGATCAGCCAAACCAAACCAAGTGGGCAGCACGGTGGCACAGTGGTTAGCACTGCTGCCTCCCAGCGCCAGAGACCCGGGTTCAATCTCAGGCGACTGACTGTGTGGAGTTTGCACATTCTCCCAGTGTCTGCGTGGGTTCCTCCGGGTGCGCCGGTTTCCTCCCATAGTCCAAAAATGTGCAGGTTAGATGAATTGGCCATGCTAAATTGCCCATAGTGTTAGGTGAAGGGGTAAATGTAGGGGAATAGTTCTGGGTGGGTTGCGCTTTGGCGGGTCGGTGTGGACTTGTTGGGCCGAAGGGCCTGTTTCCACACTAAGTAATCTAATCTAAAAAAAAGTCATCAACCCCCAAATCCTACTACTGCTATTGGCCAGTGGGAGAGAGCAGGTGAGACAGCTACCTGCTCTCCCATGCTTGATGAGAAGCATACACTCAAGCTGCATACAGCTTCTGACTTCAGGCTGTGACGTGGTCCAGGAAATATGAAAAAGGCAAACACAAACCAAAGGCAGTGCTTTGTCAGCCTCATGGATCACCAGAAGAGGTGATCCAAGGGATCTTGTACATTTGGAATGAAAACTGGAAGAAAATCATTTCCACTGACTCTCCCTTTGACTTTGGAAGGCAGCCAAAATAAAGAATATTTGAAATGCATAGTATTTTCATTTTACAAGAATCCTACTCGTGTATATTAGATACTATAATTCTGCATATTTCCCATGCTTCCCTCATCATCTGAGCAGCAATGATAAGCACTTTAATCTCACTAAATCTAATCTCCCTAATGAACCAAATAAGATATTCTAGTAAAGCATAGTCAATTAAAAAAACTCAAACTAAACTCAACTGCAATTCTTTAAATTGAGCATTCCACCCTATCCCTGTAACTCTGCATTTTCCATGGCTAATCCACTTAACCTGCGCATTCTTGGACTGAGAGAAACCCAGAGCACCTGGAGGAAACCCACACAGACATGGGGAGAATGTGCAAACTCCTTACAGTCACCTGAGGGTGGTGCTGTGAGGCAGCACTGTAAGAGCTGTACACAGTCTTGATTAATGGATTCATTGAAAATTTAATTAAATTTTCTTTAGAGTAGATTAATGAACAATAAAGAAAAATATTTGGCAAATATTTTGGCCGTATTTACATGCAAACACACACGTAACTGCATTAATTAACTGACTCATGACAAAAGACTATCTGCTCACCTTGAATTTCCCATCCGGTGAAAAAATGCTCACCCACTTGTTATCATAATCAGCAATGATAATGTCCCCACTTGGGTGTACAGCTACTCCCGTTGGACGCTGCAGCTGCCCAGGAGAGCGGCCACGAACACCAAACCGGTTTTTAAATTGTCCGTCATTTGAGAAAATCTAGAACACAAGTTTAATAAGTCTTGTACAATGTTGAAGTGATGAATCAAATATTTTATAATTTCTAATAAAGCAACATCTATATTTGGTTATACTTTGAAACACAGAGATCAGTCAGTCAGTCAGTCGGACCTCATGAAGCACCCACAATGATAGTCTGTACCATTCCATAAGGAAAACCCAAAGGAGTGGTGCATTTATAATTTCCCAAAGAATGGCAATCTCAGCCGGATTACTGTTCTACTTCTGCATTTGTGCTGAACAAAGAGCATCGTCTGTATCTCTGACAGGAGGCTCTGGTAAGGTTAATTTCATAAATGCATAGTCGTACTTCCATTCTGACAGGTCTCTTGTAGCGTAGAGCACCCCTTTTTCATAGCAGTCAGTTGCCACATTCTGTGATTTGAACAATCCAGTATCATAAAGAGTCACAGCTTGAATGAAAGGCAAGTACGGAAAGTATGTGTGAGAATAGGGTACCGGGAGAGTAAGTTGTCAGGTAAGTGAAGTGCCAGGATGCAAAGTGGTAAACACTCCATTGAAGTGGAGTCTTCACCGTAGGTCAGGATGGTGGGAAATGGTTGGTCTGGAGTGGAATGGGGGGTGTGCTCTGACAGCAGGAGTCTCCAGTGGAAGGGGGAGCTGAGGGGAAGTCTCAAGCAAAACGGGGATCGAGTGTCAGGTAGTGTCAGGATAGGGTCTGGATGTGAGCAGTCTGGGGAAGAATGTGACGTAATTTTACTGGAATAGCTATTCAGATGATTAAATACTAGTCCAACTAGCTTTTCCTAACTGCAGAACAGCCCTCTTAATTCGCCGATATAAATTGATACTGTCAGAGGGTTCCAAATATGGAGGGAATCACACCGTGGAATATTCAATACTCAAGCTTGCAAAATGGCAGCCAAACTGCTCAGACCATTTCTGACACACTGCACTATGTTTGTAAGGACTTTAGCACAGGAGTTCAATGCATGCACCAGATACACAGTGGGCATAGAATGTGATGCCAAATAGTATCCAATGTCGATTTCATGCCCAGACTGCCATGTTGAACCATACAGATTGTGTTTGTGCCACTTCAAACATTTCCAGTTGGATAGGCATACAAAGATCAGCCCCTAACACACTGCACCTCCCTGTCCCCCTCCCCCAACCTGCTTCACCATGATTGTTTCAAGACATCACCAATCACACTTTTAGGGGAGATGCTTTTGAGCTTCTTTTGCTACTTCAAGGTGAAACTATTCAGTTCAGTGTTGATGGAGGAGGTTTGAAAAGCGATTGGATTCAGGATTAGTGCTAGATTTTGCCAAGGAGTTCAGAGGAGTTTGAAGACATGTCAGCAGAAAGCCTAGTGTCAGAATTTGCGGGTATAGAATCATAGAATAACTCAGTACAGAATGAGGCAATTTAAGAGTCCCAGTGTCCTTCAGTTTTTCTCAGGGTGGTGATGGAATGAGAGTTTGGAGGGGCTTGGCAGGGAACTTCTCCCAAATCCTTTGCAAACTGCTTTCATGAGGGCACTTCTTTAAAAATTACCTGGCCTTCGATGAGCACCTCATGCAGAAGATGAAGTACCTGTAAGATCCTTCCACACTGGGCTGTTCATGAGTCCAATTCCCTCAAAATATCAACCCTACTTCTCATTGCTTAACCATTTTCCAGCTTTCCATTCTACTTCTGAGTTGATCAATCCCAGCATCCCAAAATAAAATGCACCCCTCAAAAACAAATTCCATAAATAACACAATGTCACAACACAGAATAATATATGGAAAGCTTGATCACTCAGCATTTTGATTCTGCTTTATGCTTTTCCTGAGGGCATCCTTACCTAGTCCAGCGCACCTACACAGTGCTATCCCATTGTCTGCAGCATGGCTGATGAAGTGGGGGAATCTGCAAATGGCCTGGCATATATAAGAAGCACTGTAGGAATTCATTAACGCTCCTTCACCAGCAACTTCCAAACCTGCAACATTTGCCATCTAGAAGGACAGGGGCAGTAGATGCATGAATACACTGCTACTTGCAAGTTTTCCACTAAGGCATATACTGCTCTGGAACTATACGGTTGGTCCTTCATTGCCGAGAGAACAAATCCTGGAACTTGCTTCCTAAAAGCCCTGTAAAGGATCTACATCCAGTGGACTGCAGCAGTTCAAGGTGGTGTGAAAGAGAAGAATGTACAGAGCTACAAAATATTCACCTACGACGGGCCATACAGGAGAATGCTATGGAAATCATTTAACAATTCATGAGAAAATATTAAAATAACTAAGTAATGGCCATGCAACAGAGTGGAGTAGGACACACAACACAAGAATGGAAAAGGTTTGCAATATATCTTCACCTGTACACATTGATTGTTACTGTCTGCGATCATGATCTTTCCACTGGTGGATGTTGCCACTCCCTGCAAGTTAGTGAATTCCCCTTTATTTCTTCCCTTAGTACCTGCAAAAACAAGTTAAATGTGCATGTCTTTATTTGGAAAGATAAATGTTGCACTACTTGAATTCATACTAGACCCGGAGTAGGCAAAATTTCTACCAAGATGTTTATGGAAGAAAACCACACAAATCAATCAAGAGAACACTTAGTGACTCTACATCTATCATATCTTAGACTCAGAGATAGCTGTACACTGCTTGGAAAACTCTTTGAAGCAAATCTCACTGCTGACTGTGCAGTGGAAATTTCTATCCACATTTTCTCTTATGGAACGCAGCAATGCTTGCATTAACAAATTCTTTTTGCCTCTTCTCACATGATTATAATTACAATGCTAAGTGTTGGCAGCATAAATACTACAAGATTGCAATTAGTGCCTGGGATGCTTTACATTGATGAAACCTATCATTAACTAACAATGTTGCATCTGTAGGTGATCTAATAAAGACTCTCTTAGTCAAAGAGGGTGGCTGTGGATGCAGAGCCTTAGCTTGCCTGCTTAACCTCACAGAACATAAAGATGGCACTGATGTATTTCAAAATTAACTTTCACTTGTAAATATTTCACATTTCATGGGTTTCAATTTAATTCATGTGTGTATCATTGATTAAGTTTGTCTCAACAAATAACAGGCAGCTAAAAGTACAAGCATTCTTTGAAGGTTACGGGGGAGTTAAGGATAGTCCATTTATTGTAAAACAAAATTGTTGTGTTTCTGCATTCAGTCTTTGTCGAATATTAATAACTGTAAGTTTTCTAGAAAAGGGGTCACCATAGGCATAGTTGGGTGAAGAGTGTCATAGAATGATTGTAGACAAGCCAGAGTTGATGTGCAAGACAAATGAGCCTGACATGATAGATGTAAATCACCTTTATATAGTTAAATCAGGTTCTTGCACACCAGTGATTCCTTGAAGGTAAATTTGATGTATAATTGTATAAATCTGCCAGTTTAATGTTCAGCAAACCACAAACCCACTGCTGACTTGATCTCTGTATCTCAACCACCGGTCGAGAAATTAAAATTTCACATCCGATCAAATCACTCTACATGCACATTTCCTGCCCTTGTAAGCTTTAAACTCCCTCCGCCAAAAGACTCAAATCTGTACCTTCACTGTTGGTGGAGACAACAGTCACCTGTAAGAAGAAAGACGTATTTCTTAGCCGAGATCATTGCTGATTCCCAACTGAAACTCTGCAAGGAGGTTTCAGTACAGGAGTAAAGATGCTGCACTTCAATTATATAGAACTTTGGTGAGATCTCAGGTAGTGTTTCAGGTGCAGTTTTGGTCCCCTAATCCAAGGAGGAATATACTTGCCATAAAGGCAGTGCAGGAGAAGGTCACCCAATGAACCTTTGGTTTGTCTTTGGAAGAATAATTGGAGACAATGGGTCTGTATTCTCTCGAGTTTTGAAAAATGAGGTGATTTCACTGAAAGCTTTTATAGGGTGTGTCAAGGTGGATGTAGATGAAACTGAGATGTTTCCCCCGATGGGGAGTGCAAAACCAGGGGACATAACCTCAGAGTAAGAGCAGATCATTTTTAAAAAACTGAGATTAGGAGGAATCTCTTCATTCAGAGGGTCCTAACACTTTGGAATTTTCCATCCCAAAGGGTTTTGGAAGCTCAATCATTGAGAAAGCTGAAGGCAGAAATTGATAGATTTGTGTAAACTAATAGTATCAAACAATATACTGCTGAATTTTATATTTATTTTTGCCAGAATTGTTTTGGAGGGTTTACTGCCACAGGCTGAGTGAGTTTTCCTGTTTTCCTACTGAACTAATCACCTAGCTTGTCCCTCAGCACTCTTATATCCAATTCCATTCCCATGCACAGTTTCAGGAATAACTCACCACTCAGCTCATGACTGCCAAAACATCGGAATTGCTTGCATCCATGCTATCTGTTTTTGCACCCAGCTGGGCATGAGTATTCTGAAGCTGCCCAGCTGATAAAGACAGAGTCTGAACATGAAAGGAAATACGGCATAGTGATTCTTTGACAGAAACCTGGAGGTCCTGGTGGATGGGGTGGTGCAAAGGAGTCTTTCACCCAGAAGACTGGCAGAGGAGACTACCAAATCCTGGCAGCCTGGTCTAAGGTCACCATCCAGGACAGTACCATGTGGAGGAGTGACCAGCAGTGCAGAAAAAAGGCAAATGATCATTTCCACTCTGCCTGGGTAAATGCCACACTCTTCTCTCAGCTAACATTTGCACACTCCATCTCTGCTACCCATCTGCCACTCTCACTATTGCATAAAACACCTTCACACGCTCACTCTCCCCATCCCCCACAATCTTCCACACCACTAATCCTGCATACTGTCAGAGCTGCTTCCTCAGTCCTTCAGCACACCCACCTCACCACCCTTCTCGTACGTGCACCAGTGCCAACTGTCCTGCCAGCCACTATCAACTCATCATTGGCCATTTCTGCTCATTAGAGGAGAAAATACACCATACCAGGGCAGAAAGAGGGCGCCAGTATGGGTAGAGGAGTGCCAGGCATCAATGTCCTCACCTGTAGGAGGTCAGAATTCTAGCCCTCAAAAGGAGAAAAAGATTCCTGCAGGAATGTAGAGACATCCACAACCCCCCCGCAAGTGAGTAAGTATCACTTTGTATTCCACTGTAACGGTCACATTAACCTCGTTGTTACACCCCATCATTGCACACCACTTCTAACACCAGCCTTGATGACTTCTCAAGTCTTTGCAGCTTCCACTAGCCTGTCCTTGACCTCTCTGCAGAGGTTGACAGTACTGAGTTCTCAGACCAAGCATGAACAAGGTTCCCCCCTGCAGCCCCTACCAGCCCAGATCCTGACACCTCTGTGGAATCAGGGGAGGGAGAGAGACAGAGACAGAGAGAGAGGCAGAGGCAGACAGAGAGACAGAGAGAGACAGACAGACAGAGAGGCATGTAATCTGGTGAGCACCTCACAGTAACAGCTCCTTGGCTGACTGATGAAGATGGTCAAAGACAGAGAGAGACAGACAGACAGACAGACAGACAGACAGACAGAGAGGCATGTAATCTGGTGAGCACCTCACAGTAACAGCTCCTTGGCTGACTGATGAAGATGGTCAATGGTACTCGGAGGATCTGCTTAACCCCAAGCAGGAGATGATCCTGAGGTTATGCTAATCAGGGACTTCATCCAAATGCACAGGGAGGAACAGGACAAAATGGCATAGAACCTGCAGCTGTGAAGAATTGTACAATTATACCAACTATCTTCGTGGATAGGTTAGTGGATGCCATGGAGAACAAGGCCCAGCACACTCAAAGTCTGCTGGAAAGATGCTCACACCTGTATTCCATCATCCTACCAATGGTCCTACGAAGGAATGACAATTGGGGGGATTGGGAGGTAATGAGGTACCCTGACCCCTGACCCAGTTCAGTGCCCCCCTCCTCGCATGGAGATGAGCTGGTGCCAGGAGGCATCCAGTCAGATATGGAACCACACATAAGCCCTTGGCACTGCAGATGTGGCCAGGTCCTCCACCTCCACCCTGCCTGAGCTTCCCTCCAATCCCTGGAAGTTTAATCCGAAGCGGGTCAATCTTCCCTCTGGCAACAAGACTCTTTGGTATGGGGTTGCTAATCGGTTGGTGCACTGTGACCAGTTGTCAAGGTCAGAAGTCATCAGCTTGACGACACCTCCCTGTGTGAACAGCTGAAGTGTTTATGATAAAGGATAAAAGCTTCTAAACTGCTGAAGGAGCAGCTTCTGTGTCTGTATCTGTCTGCAATAAAAGTGCCCAAAGAAAGCCAATTGTTGTAAGCTGTTACATTTATCCAGTAACTAAGATTTTATCAGAGTGTTCCAATTGCCCTGTGCTTTCTGTGAAAAGAATCTGGAGAAAGAGATCAGAGAAAAGGAAGTCTTGGGAAGCAAACAGAACATCTCATTAATCCTATGGACTGGGTGCACTGTGTTTTCCCAGTGTTTCTTAATCCTCTACCCAAAGTATTGGGTGTGTGTGTTTACAGTTTCGTCTGGTGGAGTAGTGTATTGATAATTCATAGTTTTTTTCTGCCTGTGGCTAGAACTTATTTATTTGTAATAAAAAGGATTAGATTAGATTACATTACAGTGTGGAAACAGGCCCTTCAGCCCAACAAGTCCACACCGACCCACCGAAGCGAAACCCACCCATACCCCTACATTTACCCCTTACCTAACACTACGGACAATTTAGCATGGCCAATTCACCTGACCCTGCACATCTGTGGATGGTGGCAGGAAACCGGAGCACCCGGAGGAAACCCACGCAGACATGGGGAGAACGTGCAAGCTCCACCCAGTCAGTCGCCTGAGGCGGGAATTGAACCCGGGTCTCTGGCGCTGTGAGGCAGCAGTGCCAACCACTGTGCCACCGTGCCGCCCAGGAGTTTCTGTTAAGTATGGAACCTGGTCAGTGTTTACTGTTAGCCTGATTCAATCAGACAAGTACACTGGAGACTGTGAATGCTTTTAGTTAAATCATGATTTGGAGATGCCGGTGTTGGACTGGGGCGTACAAAGGTGATTGTCCGTTTAATATCGCAGGACAATCACCTGATGAAGGAGCGGTGCTCCGAAAGCTAGTGTGGTTCCAATTAAATCTGTTGGATTATAACCTGGTGTTGTGATTTTGTTTAGTTAAATCATTAACTTTCATGGTGACTTCAGGGGTGGTGGGGCTAGAGAATCAGCTCATTTACCCAAGTGTGTTGTAACAAGGAAAACAGTCACGCAGGCAAAAAGGAAAGTGGGGTTGGGAAGGGGGATCTACAGCTTCTAAAAAGGTTGGTTTAATTGAGAGGAATGAAAAGGTGGACATTTTGAATTTCAGAAAATAGAATCAACTCAGTTGAAGGACCCACTGTCAATGTGTGTGAAGATGGTTGGAGTAGGGTGCAGGATGGGAACAATAGGAAGGAAATAGATTAAAAGGTTAAATGTTTGGATAAGGCTATGTTGTATTAGATGATTTTGTAGAAATGGGAGGGAGTTGAGAGAGGAATTGGATGACACTGCGTAGACATTTTGGATTCAAAATTGGAAAGACCAATTCCAATATTATAATCGTTTGTAGCTTATCTCTTCTGATAGAAGAGTAGGACAGCCAGGAAAATAAAACACCTCAGAAATGCAAATTAAATTTTAACATCTACCATAGATACCTGAAATAAAATTATTAAATCAATGGAACAAACTCAGAATCATGCATGCACCACTAGGTGTTCTTGGTTTGCAGAATCAAAAAGTTTTCAAAATTTGTTAAGTTCTGTGCAGCTAAGAATCACCTTTAGGAAGTTTGATCATCATTCCTTACGTCCCAGACAACAAACTAAATCAGGTCACCTGTTTCTGCAGATGACTGGTTTCAGGCAGATGAGGCCTGCATCTGACACACCTCAGGGTGACATGTTCAGCATATCGCCTGACTGGATAGAAAATAAATTAAGTATAAAAAGAAATCTACATACCAACTCTAAAGATCAAGTCATCTTCAATCGGATTCTCTTTTCTTTTTCCAGTGCTATACATGCTGGCTGGCCGTTTCACAGCCTTTTGTTTTACATGTCCACTACCAGGTGACTTCACACGACGTTTGACTCCATCAGATGTTGGAGACAGATCAGTGGGTTTGACAACCCTCAATTTAAATGGACTTCCTTTAATATGCTGATCGTATAGTCGGAGGGTAAGTGTAAAGTCACCCTCCTTTTGCTCTTTCTGAATGGTATAAAGGAAGTCATAGGTGCCATTTTTATTGTCAAGTATTTCCCCATCAACAACACTACCATCAGGAGATGCAATTTCAGCACTTAGACACGCATTTCCAGTTTTCACAAGTTCTCCATCTTTATCCTTTGTTGTTATAGTAACAGATGTGGGATGGCCAATCACACATTGTCTCAATCCCTCACCCGTCGCAACAGTCTCATAGGCCACGGCATTTGTGGTGATTATGGTACCTAAATTATGAATGGATTTCTTCAGTCCTTCAGTTTCCACCACAAACTCCAGCTGATCATTTTCTTGGGGCTGTAAAGGAAACTCTTGAACAGCTAATTCGTTCAACCTATCACCCATTTGCTTCTTCACTAAAAGCACTTCCGTTTCGGTCCCATGGTTTAGAGCTTGTTCCGTGAAGTTGCAACTGCTTCTAATGCTCTCTTGACCTTGCAGTAGTGCATCCAATTGTGCTTGGAGAACCTGCAACAAAAATTTTAAATAGTGATATGTACCTTTGCTTCAGAATGTTATACCAGCAACGAATGTATTAAACATGTGTGAGAGAGGTTGAAACTTTATTGCTGGAACAGCACAGCAGGTCAGGCAGCATCCAGGGAACAGGAGATTCGACGTTTCGGGCACAGGCCCTTCTTCAGGAAGGGCCTGCGTGAGAGAGGGACAGACAGACAGACAGACAGACAGTTACCCCACAAACATGGGACAAGGCAAAATGTCTGGCCTCCATGAACTGCCACTGCAGCTCTAGAGATTATTCTGTATTACGTGATAACTATGTAACTAACAGTTCACCAACTCCTAAAGTACAACCCATTCAACAAGAAGACTCATTTTCTTTGGGCCAGCACTTTATTACCCATCTCCGATTGCCCTTGAGAACATAGAACATAGAAGAATACAGCGCAGTACAGGCCCTTCGGCCCTAGATGTTGCGCCGATCCTAGCCCACTATCCTCCATATGCCTATCCAATGCCCATTTAAATGCCCATAATGAGGGAGAGTCCACCACTGCTACTGGCAGGGCATTCCATGAACTCACAACTCGCTGAGTAAAGAACCTACCCCTAACATCTGTCCTATACCTACCACCCCTTAATTTAAAGCTATGCCGCCTTGTAATAGCTGACTCCATATGTGGAAAAAGGTTCTCATGGTCAACCCTAACTAAACCCCTAATCATCTTGTACACCTCTATCAAGTCACCCCTAAACCTTCTTTTCTCCAATGAAAACAACCCCAAGCGCCTCAGCCTTTCCTCATACGATCTTTCTACCATACCAAGCAACATCCTGGTAAACCTCCTCTGAACCCGTTCCAGTGCCTCCACATCCTTCCTATAGTATGGCAACCAAAACTGCACACAATA
>NC_057710.1:155542914-155548684 GCF_004010195.1 Chiloscyllium plagiosum | reverse complement strand
TCCCTCTGCTCATCCACTCTACCAAGTATCCGTCCATTAGCCCCGTACCCCATCTTTTTGTTATTCTTCCCAAAGTGAATCACCTCGCACTTAGCTACATTGTATTCCATCTGCCACCTTTCTGCCCAGCTCTGCAGCTTCTCTATATCCTGCTGTAACCTGCCACATGCTTCCTCACTGTCAACAACTCCTCCGACTTTCGTATCATGCGCAAACTTGCTCACCCAACCTTCTAATCCCTCTTCCAGGTCATTTATAAAAATGACAAACAGCAATGGTCCCAAAACAGATCCTTGCGGAACACCGCTAGTGACGGCACTCCATGAAGAAACTTTGCCATCAACTACTACCCTCTGTCTTCTTCCATCCCGCCAATTCCTAATCCAAACCTCCAACTCACCCTCAATGCCATATCTCCGTATTTTCTGCAGTAGCCTACCATGGGGAACCTTATCAGACGCCTTACTAAAATCCATATATACCACATCTACCGCTTTGCCCTCATCAACCTCCTTCGTCACCTTTTCAAAGAATTCAATAAGGTTTGTGAGGCACGACTTGCCCTTCACAAAACCATGCTGACTATCCTTGATCACATTATTCCTATCTAGATGTGCATAAATCCTATCCCTTACAATTCTCTCTAAGACTTTGCCCACAACAGAAGTGAGACTCACCGGCTTATAGTTACTAGGGCTATCCCTACTCCCCTTTTTGAACAAGGGAACCACATTTGCTATCCTCCAGTCTTCTGGGACTACTCCTGTAGACAAAGAGGACATAAAAATCAAGGCCAATGGCTCTGCATTCTCCTCCCTTGCTTCCCAGAGAATCCTAGGATAAATGCCATCAGGCCCAGGGGACTTATCTATTTTCACCTTTTCCAGGATTTCCAACACCTCTTCTCTACATACCTTAAAGCCATCCATTCTACTTATTTGTGCCTCAGTATTCTCATCGACAACAATGCCCTGTTCCTGAGTGAATCCTGGAGGATAGTATTCATTCAGTGTCTCCCCAATCTCTTCCGCCTCCACTCGCAACTTCCCACTACTATCCTTGACTGGTCCTATTCCTACCCTAGTCATTCTTTTATTCCTAACATACCTATAGAAAGCCTTAGGGTTTTCCCTCATCCTATCTACTAAGGACCTTTCATGTCCCCTCCTTGCTGCTTTTAGCTCTCTCTTCAGGTCCTTCCTGGCTACCCTATAACTCTCAATCGCCCCAATTGAACCTTCACGTCTCATCTTGAGATAGGCCGCCCTCTTCCATTTAACAAGGGATTCCAATTCCTTATTAAACCACGGCTCCCTCGCACGACCCTTTCCTCCTTGCCTGACAGGTACATAATTATCAAGGACACTCAATAGTTGCCCCTTGGACAAGTTCCACATATCATTTACACTCTTGCCTTGGAGTCTACTTTTCCAAGCCACACATCCTAAGTCATGCCTCACTGCATCATAATTTCCCTGTCCCCAGCTATAACTCTTGCCCTGTAGTATACACTTATCCCTCTCCATCACGAGAGTAAAAATCACTGAATTATGGTCACTATCCCCAAAGTTCTCACCTACCTCTAATTCTAACACCTGGCCTGGTTCGTTACCCAGAACCAAATCCAGTATGGCCTCACCTCTTGTTGGCCTGTCTACATATTGTGTCAGGAAACTCTCCTGCACACATTGAACAAACACTGACCCATCTAACGAACTTGAGCTATAGCTTTCCCAATCAATATCAGGAAAGTTAAAGTCCCCCATAACAACCACCCTATTACTGTCACTCATCTCCTGAATCACCTTCCCTATCCTTTCTTCAATGATTCTAGGACTATTAGGAGGCCTGTAAAAGACTCCTAACAGGGTGACCTCACCTTTCCTATTCCTAACCTCAGCCCAAACTACCTCGGATGGCAAGTCCTCATCCATCGTCCTTTCCACCACTGTAATACTATCTTTGACAAGCAATGCCACACCTCCCCCTCTTTTACCCCCCCCTCTGCCCCTACTAAAACATTTAAACCCTGGAACCTGCAACAGGCAATCCTGTCCCTGTTCTAGCCATGTCTCCGTAATAGCCACAACATCGAAGTCCCAGGTACCAACCCACGCTGCAAGTTCACCTACCTTATTTCGTATACTTCTTGCATTGAAGTATACACACTTCAAGCCACTTTCCTGTTTACAGGCACCCTCCTTTGAAATTGATGCCATGTTCCTAACCTCCCTACACTCCAGGTCCTGCACCCTAAAGCTACAGTCTGGGTTCCCATGCCCCTGCAGAGTTAGTTTAAACCCCCCCCAAGAAGGTGGGGGTGAGCTGCCTTCTTGAACCGCTGCAATCCATGTGCTATAGGTAGACCCACAATGCCCTTAGGAAGCGAATTCCAGGATTTTGACCCAGCAACAATGTAGGAACGGCGATATATTTCCAAGTCAGAATGATGAGTGGCTCGGAGGGAACTTGCAGGTGGGTGTATTCCCATTTATCTGCTGCCCTTGTCTTTCTAGATGGAAGTGGTCCTGGGTTTGGAAATGTATTCTGTAGGAATCTTTGGTGAATTTTTGCCCTGCATCTTGTAGATAGTACACACTGCTGTTACTGTGCGTCAGAGGTGGAGGGAGTGGATGTTTCTGGATTGGTACCAGTCAAGTGGGCTGCTTTGTCCTGGATGGTATCAAGTTTCTTGAGTGTAGTTTAAACTGCACTCATCCAGGCAAATGGGGATATTCCATCACACTCCTGACTTGTGCCTTGTAGATGATGGACAGGCTTTAGGGAGTCTGGAGGAGAGTTATTCACCACAGTATTTTGAGCCTATGAACTGCTCTTGTAGCTACTGTGTTTACATGGTGAGTCCAGTTGAATTTCTGGTCAATGGTAACCCCCAGGATGTTGATAGTGGGAGATGATGGTAATACCATTGAAAATCAAGGGGCCTTGTTGGATTGTCTCTTATTAAAGAGATCTGACAAGGCAATATAACTCAAAAGATTATACATAAATCAGGGTTTGCTAACTACTAAAGGGTTTGGGGCATCAGCACATTAACACATTTCATGAAAAGCGGCCATCTTCCATGAAGGCAAAATCATAAATAATGGAGAAATTCTTCATTCTTTTTGAAAGTATAGTCTTGACTTCTGCCTCAAACTAGTTATAACCTATTCAATTATGATGCCTGAGTCATTAGTAGTATGGAATTTGAATATGTTATTCATACTCTTAATGGTAAGATTCCCACTTTCTGGTGGAGTCACCAGTTGAAGGATACAGGTTACTGGATCTATCCAAGTGAAATAATTCTATCAGAGGCCAGAGCTCAATTCTTGTTAATGAATTCTATGAAGATTTTCTTTATAACACAGCAACGTTTCCCACTTTGCACGTGGGTGGTCATACAGCAATCTGAAATGTATTATACACCATGAGCTCATTGAAGATTAGATTAGATTACTTACAGTGCGGAAACAGGCCCTTCGGCCCAACAAGTCCACACCGACCCTCGAAGAGCAACCCATCCATACCTATTCCCCTATATTTACCCCATTCGAAGAGCAACCCATCCATACCTATTCCCCTATATTTACCCCATCACCTAACATGGCCAATTCATCTAACCTGCACATTTTTTGGACTGTGGGAGGAAACCGGAGCACCCGGAGGAAACCCACGCAGACACGGGGAGAATGTGCAAACTCCATATAGACAGTTGCCTGAGGCGGGAATTGAACCCGGGTCTCTGGCGCTGTGAGGCAGCAGTACTAACTATTGTGCCACCGTGCCGCCCACTTGGGATGAAGATTAAACATGATTAACTAGACAGAGAATGGGAAAAAATGCAGCAGTGATTGAAATAAAGCAAGCTGAAGAGTGAAGGGGTATGACTGGGGGAGCACTGACTGCAGGACAGAGGGAATCTGTCATCAGAGGAACAGTGATTTGGAGTGGGGCACAGGAGTAGGTGGGTCAAGGGGACAGCAGCGCCCGGGAGAAAGGTGGTAAACAAGGTAGAGGACAAAGTCCCACAGTCCTCAAAGCTCGAGCTTCAGAGACGAGAGATCACTCAACTACTCAGCCAAGGGCTGTGGGAGAGGAGGAAACAGAGAATTCCCCAGTCGGTTGGTCAGTCTGTGATGGGAGGGTCTGAAGTGGAAAGTTTAGGGCTTGCAGAGAGTTTGCTTGCTTGCCCTGAATTAAAGCAAAACTGCAATGTGTCACTTCTTTCAACAGATCTCAGTGGCCTAGAAAAGCCCAAGACAACTGAACGTTCATTGGGATTGGCCCATCAAGGCCAGATAAACAAACCGAGCCTTGGCTGAAAGGGATTGCCTCTCAGTGCGCATTGAATCGGTTTGTGAGAAAGCACTAATGATTCAGATTGAGTGATTAAATTGTTGATCAGTGAGTATAAATTATTGGATTGATGGTAAAAGATCAATAGGTCAATCCTTTTCCTTTTAAAAAGATCATAAAATAGATTACAGCACCAGCTCTCAAGTTATTATAACATCACATGTTTTCCTCAAGTGCAAAATTGATGGCAGGGAAGTAAATTAGTCATACAAGAAAGCAACTTTGATTGGCATAGCTCATAGTTCACTGCCTGACTCTGTTGATATTAGTTCCAATCCAAGCAGTCTGTATAGTGTTTTTTGATTTCATTTGGTTATATGAAGTACACAGTTCAGTTAAAGTATTTGCAATTCAAACTATAGTGAATATTAGGCTAGAACGTATGACCTTGGATGAGGCAAGAGGGTTAAAATATTGGCATAACAGTAAAACGGTGCCTCACAAATCATTTAAATTGACATTCAATTTCTTTTTAGCTCTCAGAGTTTTTAATTAAGGTGAGGAACCTCATCTTCCTTGAATACATTTTTTCATACTGATGCATCTCCTTTTTGTGTGGAAACTAATCAAATGAAATTGAATTTGATTTTTGTTTAGCCTGCAACAGAAAAGTTGTCTTTTCCAAAATAAGTCAACTCTTGCTTCCAATGAATGCTGAAGTTAAAAATTCTGAGCTCCAGCAAACATCTGCGTCAGATTTAATTCCCAATCTACCAAGTTTGCTGATCTCAGCAAGTTTGATGGCACTGTGTCAGTTCTGATTTTGGGAAGCTAGCCAGTCTTTGCTGGAGATGCACACCTTGGACAAGAACTAGTTTAAGCTCATGTGAAGATGCCGGTGTTGGACTGGGGTGTACAAAGTTAAAAATCACACAACACCAGGTTATAGTCCAACAGGTTTAATTGGAAGCACACTAGCTTTTGGAGCGACTACCACCTGATGAAGGAGCATCGCTCCGAAAGCTAGTGTGCCTCCAATTAAACCTGTTGGACTATAACCTGGTGTTGTGTAATTTTTAAGTTTAAGCTCAGTTGTGATTCTCTGTAAAGCCTGTTGTTATTCACTTGGTAGGGTCATGAGCAGAACTCAAGTTTGATGCTTTAGAAACCACAGGGTAAAAACAAGGACTGCAGATGCTGGAAACCAGAGTCTAGATTAGAGTGGTGCTGGAAAAGCACAGCAGGTCAGGCAACACCCAAGGAGCAGGAAAATCAATGCTTTGGGTAAACACCCTTCATCAGGAATAGAGGCAGGGTGCCTGCAGAGTGGAGAGATAAATGAGAGAGGGTGGGGGTGGGGATAAAGTAACATAGAGTACAATAGATGAATGGGAGTGGGGATGGAGGTGATAGGTCAGGGAGGAGGGTGGGGGAAGGTAGCAAAGAGTACAATGGGTGGATGGGAGTG
>NC_057710.1:155538256-155540712 GCF_004010195.1 Chiloscyllium plagiosum | reverse complement strand
ACCTATTGTCCTTATGCTACTTTCTCCCCACCCCCACCCCCCTCTCATTTATCTCTCCACTCTGCAGGCACCCTGCCTCTATTCCTGATGAAGGGCTTTTGCCCGAAACTTTGATTTTCCTGCTCCTCGGATGCTGCCTGAACCGTTGTGCTTTTCCAGCATCACTCTAATCCAGGCTTTAGAAACCACAGACCACCAAGGCTGATGCAACTTAGGAAGGGGGAGAGGAGGGAAAAGAAGACTGAGAGAGTTTGACAAACTTAGCAAGTGGTTACAAATCAAAATTAAGGATTTTCAATTTTGAAAAACTAAACATACAATTACCTGTCGCATTTTAATTAGGGTACGTCTTCTACTTTTGTGCTTGCTAGATTTTCTGCCTAGCAACAATCCTAGTGCTGCTGAAAGCATGTTGCTTTTACTCTGTGATCTAGCCTTTAAAATTATGCTAATTCAACGTAGTCCACCTGACAACTATGACAATGTTCACCTTACCACAGTCATTTAACTTCGTATAATCCACTCCAACAATGAGAAAAACCCAATGAGGTAACCAAATTATTTAAACAATTATAAATTCTTTAATAAGTTGCTCAGCATTAATACTGTAAATATTAAGGTTCTCTTACTTTTTGTTTAACACCATATGTGACCTCCAGTTCCATAAGCAGAACACTCTTTCGTACATTTAAAGTCTTTTGGAGCTCATCGAATGTAGCATGGATCTCTTCTTCAATGCTTACTTTCTCATTGGTCAAATCCTGCAAGATTTCAGACAGGAAACTAAGAGCAGAGTCCAATTCAGGCAACCTGTGAAAAAAAAAACAAATGTTATTTCTGTGGTATCTTTTCAGGGCTTTATGAGATAGTTTATTCATACATTTTTGAACAGAAAAAGTTGTGAACCATTCGCAACCTTTGAACTGCACCCAAACAAGAGGACCTAACTTCCTCAATGGAAGAGAAACTAATGTTATTACAGTTTATTATGGCAGGGAGCAGAGAAAAAAAAGCAGGAGAGAACAAAAAAAGTTGGAGTGGTGGAATTAGAAAAACCAAGAGAAAATAGTGAAGTCACACAGAAAAATAAATCAGAAGGATGCATGTTAAACACTGACAAACATGTGGTTAAGATGGAGTAGTACGTTCATAAACTGAAGAAGTATTCAACAGCTTGAAAGAAATTAAAACTATGAAGTATAGAGAAGTACAATATTGCAGTTATAGCAAACTTAGCTTTAGCCAGAACAGGAAATGTATTAGAATTCTTTATGAATAGTCCTGCTCCTCATTTTAAAGTCAGAGTTTTTACAGCACAGGATGAGGCCCTTTGGCCCATCATACCCATGCCAGTATATACTCCATTCCCATTTTTCAGCATATGGCCTGCAGCCGTACCTACTGTGACAATTCAAAGTGCTCATCTAAATATATCTTAAAATGTCTTGAGGGTGCCCACTTCTACCACCCTTTCAGGCAGTAAGTTCCAGATATACACAACCCTCTGGGTAAAAGAAAAAGAGTTTCCTCATACCCCTTCTAAACCTCTGGCTCCTGACCTTAAAACTATGCCCCCTTGTTACTGATCCCTCCAATAAGGGGAAATGTTTCACCTCATCAACCCTGTTTTTCTCTCTCTCTAAGAACTTTGTATACATCAATCAAGTCCCTTTTCAGCAGTTTTTCTGCTCTAAGGAAAACTTCCCCAACCTATCTATTCTCTCCTCATAGCTGAATTGCTACAGTCGAGGAAAAATTCTGATGAATGTTTTTTGTATCCTCTCAAGTGCCAGCGCATCCTTCCCATAGTGTGGTGACCAGAATGGCACAGTATTCTAACTGTAGCCTCACTAATGTTATGTGCATTTTTAACAGAATGAACGGTAACAGAATAAATTCTATTTCCTGCTGTCTGTACTCTATCACAGATTAGATCACAATGGATGGGAGTCTGGGCTTCTTAGGGCAGACGGCAAGAATAGTGGAGTACTATTTCTGAGAGGGTGTCCCAGCAGACAATGCAGACACCCTATAGATACCAGGCTTCCATCCCACATGTCACAAAAATATGTTACCTGCTCCCATCATCATGTCAATTTCAGCTTTTAATAACTAATTAAAGGTTTAATGGAGTTTATTTACACACAGTGAACATGCTGCCAATTTCACCACCTGTGACTGTATTATGGGATAAGCTTCAGGATGGACAGGGAAGGTGGTGGGCTAGCTACCTAGGAGAAAGTGAGGACTGCAGATGCTGGAGACCAGAGTTGAAAAATGTGGTGCTGGAAAAACACAGCAGGCCAGGCAACATCCGAGGAGCAGGAGAAACGACGTTTCGGGTATAAGCCCTTCTTCAGGAATGAGGCTGGTGTGCCAAGGGGGCTGAGATAAAGGGTAGGGGGGAGGGAATTTGGGGGAGGGGGCTGGGAATATGATAGGTGGAAGGAAGGGAG
>NC_057710.1:155536578-155537651 GCF_004010195.1 Chiloscyllium plagiosum | reverse complement strand
GGGGATCTCCCATCCACCGCCTCCAACCTCATAGTCCCACAACCCCGCACCGCCAGTTTCTACCTCCTGCCCAAAATCCACAAACCTGACTGCCCCGGCTGACCCATCGTCTCAGCCTGCTCCTGCCCCACCGAACTCATCTCTGCATACCTCAACACTGTCTTGTCCCCCTTAGTCCAAGAACTCCCAACCTACGTTCGGGACACCACCCACGCCCTCCACCTCCTCCATGATTTTCGCTTCCCTGGTCCCCAACGCCTTATCTTTACCATGGACATCCAGTCCTCATACACTTCCATCCCCCATTACGAAGGCCTGCAAGCCCTCCGCTTCTTCCTCTCCCGCCGACCCAACCAGTACCCTTCCACTGACACCCTCCTTCGACTGACTGAATTGGTCCTCACTCTGAACAACTTCTCTTTCCAATCCACCCACTTCCTCCAAACCAAAGGAGTAGCCACGGGCACCCACATGGGCCCCAGCTATGCCTGCCTCTTCGTAGGATATGTGGAACAGTCCATCTTCCACTGCTACACTGGCATCACCCCTCACCTTTTCCTCCCCTACATCGATAATTGCATTAACGCTATCTCGTGTTCCCACGAGGAGGTTGAACAGTTCATCCACTTTACTAACACCTTCCACCCCGACCTCAAATTTACTTGGACCATCTCAGACTCCTCCCTCCCCTTCCTAGACCTCTCCATTTCTATCTCGGGCGACCGACTCAACACAGACATTTACAACAAACCAACCGACTCCCACAGCTACCTAGACTACACCTCCTCCCACCCTGCCCCCAGTAAAAACGCCATCCCATATTCCCAATTCCTTCGCCTCCGCCGCATCTGCTCCCAGGAGGACCAGTTCCAATACTGAACAACCCAGATGGCCTCCTTCTTCAAAGACCGCAATTACCCGTCTGACGTGGTTGACGATGCTCTCCACTGCATCTCCTCCACTTCCCGCTCCTCCGCCCTTGAACCCCGCCCCTCCAATCGCCACCAGGACAGAACCCCACTGGTCCTCACCTCCCACCCCACCAACCTCCAGATACATCGTATTATCCTCCG
>NC_057710.1:155523687-155536375 GCF_004010195.1 Chiloscyllium plagiosum | reverse complement strand
TCCTGACCTCTCCGCCCTATCACTCTCACCCTCACCTCCTTCCACCTATTGTATTCCCAGCACCCCTCCCCCAAATTCCCTCCCCCCTACCCTTTATCTCAGCCCACTTGGCACACCAGCCCCATTCCTGAAGAAGGGCTTATGCCCGAAACATCGATTCTCCTGCTCTACGGATGCTGCCTGGCTAGCTACCCAGCCTATTTTACCTGCTCATCCACCAAAAACACACCCAGCAGGGGCATCTAATATGTTCTGAGGTACTTTTCACTCAATCACATCTTTCTTCCACCCTCCCTCCTAATCCCGGAATTGTTTTGTTTATGTGGATAACTCTAACCAATACATAAACTGAAATGTTAGAACGCTGACATAGGTTGGTCCACTAAGTCTCTGTTCATACTATTTATTCCCATAATCTTTAAAACCGGCATAAGTTTAATTTTTTTAAACTTATCCTGGTCCTAGTTCCTCTTGTGGGGGGTGGGGTGAATTTTTTCTTGACTGTATTAATTATGCTGTGTTTTCCACGATCAAACACTAGCTAGCTCAAGAAGGGTAAAAGGAAGTAATTGTTAAAATCATATGGGAGGGGATTAGTGGGAAAATCTTGGTGAGCAGAGTTGTTCAGATCGAAAGTCAGATCGAACTACTATTTGTTAGGTTTACTCAGATTACTGACACTGGTGTTTAAATCTAATCAAATCCTCCTTAAATCGCTTAGATAGCTACATAAGGCAAGGTCAGAAAATATAATCAACTCCCTGCTGGACTAGGAAATGGTATCCAATTAAAACTAAAATTGATACAGGAAAATACTAGGAAAAGAAATAGAGCCGGAAGGGAAACAGGAATGGACACCAGGCTCAGTGGTTAGCACTGCTGCCTTACGGTGCGAGGGACCCAGGTTTGATTCCAGCCTTGGGTGACTGTGCAAACTCCACACAGACATTCTCCCTGTGTCTGTGTGGGTTTCCTCCGGGTGCTCTGGTTTCCTCCCACAGTCCAAAGATGTGCAGGTCAGGTGAATTGGCCACGCTAAATTGCCCATAGTGTTAGTGCATTAATCTGAGGGAAATGGGTCTGGGTGGGTTACTCTTCAGAAGGTCAGTGTGGACTTGGGCCGAAGGGCCTGTTTCCACACTGTAGGGAATCAAATTCTAATTCTGACATGCATGATGACAGTTCATCATGCAGATTTAAAAAGATTATGGGAATATGAAGAGAGGTTTATGGATGATAGCAGACAAGTTACATGAGCAGTGAAATGCTTTTCCAATTTGTTATTTAATAATCAGTAACAAACAAAAGTAGAATCCCTCAAAGCTCTCTCCTCCAGTCTGGTAATGGTTGAATTTTGAAACATTTCTGTGCATTTATTCACCCCAATTAAAGATACTCAATATTTATTAATAAAATTTCAAAGCCTACATTTTGATTTAAGCTTGAAGTAATCCATGTTTATTTTATTTAAACATACGAACATTTTACAACAAGGAATACCTAGGCAAATAAGCAATTATACAGAACCATTTGTGTTTGCACTCACAGCAAGGACATAAACACAGCAGTGAGGTAAATGACCAGTTAATCCATTTCGGTAATGTTGATTACAAGTCCTGAATTTCACCAAAAAGAAATGGACATTAGTGTCAGGTAGGTAGAGATTAGAGTAATCTTTTTGCTACTCAAGACCTGGAATACAGAGACACATTCTCACTGCATGAATGGTCGCTATAAGACCATGAAATGTAGAAGTAGCAGGTCCATCTAATCTGCTCAAGGAGATCTAATAATCCTCAACTCCATTTTCCTTCCTTTTCCCCATACCCTGGATTCCCTTTTTGATTAGAAATCTCTCAGCCTTGAATATACTTAAAGCAGGCTCTGGATCAGTGGTGCTGGAAGAGCACAGCAATTCAGGCAGCATCCGACGAGCCTTAAAGCAGGCTCGACAGCCCTCTGCAGTAAAGAATTCCACAGATTTAACTACTAAGAAAAAAATTCCTTCTAATTTCTGTCTTAAACAGGCAACCCCTTACTCTACGATGATACTCTCTGATCCTAGACTGTCCCAGAAAGGGGGACACAGTCTCTCCACGTCTACCCTCTCCATGATATTGAATGGAATCAGAGGGTTGTACACTATGGAAATTGAGCAAATCACTTTTTGAAGTTAATGGAGTGGATATGGGGAGCAAGGAGTGACATTAAAGGGGCCTTTCATCGATTTTACAAGCTGTGGTACTGTTTGAGAGGTGCTGGACAGACCTTCCCATCTGCCCTTCTCTTGCATTGATTTGCAGTCTGAAAACTGCACCGAAACCGGAATAGAAAAAGATAACAATCCCAGGCAAAAATCACGCATCGGTCAAAAATGGGAATGCTACAAAATGGCCCAAGCTACAGAAAGGGCTCCCAAATCATAGATCCAGCCCTTAGAGACTTACAATTGCAACACTGAAAATGATGGAATAATATTTGTCCTAAAAAGAACAATTACTTCTCATAAGATCTGCACCTCAGTTAAAAGGCAGAAGATCAATACCTTCAAGAGGATTATTATTACTTTCTGCTGAGTGAGGTCTCTGTATCCATCAAGCAGACAGGTTGCAGTATGTAAAGTACATTCTGCATGAAATATTGCTTAAAATTGGTTTTGATGATAAATTAGACCAATATTACAGCCACTGCTATCAGAACAATTCATAACTTATATTGCATTTGATGAAGATCATTTTATAATTCAGGAAGTTAATGTACAACCCGTATATCTGAGAATTAGGTCAAACTCTAGTCTCAGCTCTCCTGGGTGAAAAATGCCTTAACTTATTTACTGGGGTTTTAAAAAAAAAAACCTGTTCATCACAAACAGATCTTGTGGTCCAGAAGGGCAAAGAATGGCTGGTAATAGGACTGGCAATTTTAGACTTATTGAGGCTTCTCTTTAGGCTGAAATTGAAACTAACAGGTCATAATACTAAGTGATCATTGTATTTGTTGGCTGGAAAAGTAGGTATGAGAATTATTGGGGTAGACCATTCAGTCCATCAAGCCTACTCCACCATTCAAGATCACAGCTGATCATCTCATCAATGCCACTTTTCTGCATTATTTCCGTATTCCTTAATGCAGCCCTTCTCAAAGTGAGGGTTCGGACCCCAGGTTTGCTGCTGCAAACTCAGGCAGCAGTGACTGCTATGTAGGTCTGCTACTCTTCCTGGCTGTTGCAGTCCATTCCCCCACTCTACACACATCTCACTGAGGGGCTGCAACAACTTTCAAGCCTTAAGACAGGGTCAGTGGGAAAAAATGTTGTCGTCATTAGGCTCCAGAAACCTACTGATTTCTGTCTTGAATCTGCTCAATGATTAAGCTTCCACAGTGCCCTAGGGTAGAGAATTTGAAAGATTCACCAATCTGAATGAATAAATTCATTAAATAGCCTCCTCTTTTCTTTTATTTACATGTCCTGGTTCCATAGTTCCATTGATTCCTGAAGAAGGGCTTATGCCCGAAACGTCGATTCTCCTGTTCCCTGGATGCTGCCTGACCTGCTGCGCTTTTCCAGCAACACATTTCCAGCTCTGATCTCCAGCATCTGCAGATCTCACTTTCTCCCTGGTTCCATAGTCACCAGTCAGGGAATCATTCCATTTTTATCCACCCTGTCACATCCTGCAAGAATTTTATAAGTTTAAATGAGATCACCACTCATTCTTCAAAACTCTAGGGAATACAAATCTACTTTCCTCAATCTCTCCTCAGGAAGCAATCTGCCAACTCTAGGAATTAATCTGGTGAATCTCCTATGACAATTATATCCCCCTTTAGATAAGGGGACCAAAGCTCTAGACAGTACTTCAGTTGATGACTCATCATGGCTTTATACAATTGTAGTAAGACCTCTTTACTTATATACTCAACACCCTCAAAATGACTGACATTTGCCTTTCGAATTGCTTGCTGCACTAGCATGCTAGCTTTTAGTGACTCAGAAGCAAAGAAACCCAGATCTCTCTGACACTATACTTCCCAACTTTTCACTAGTTAAGAAATATTCTTGTCTTTGTTTTTCATAGCGAAGAATATCTTTGGAACTTATTCAAATTATATTTCATCTGTTATGTTTTGGCTCAGTTATTGAGCCTGTCCAAGTCAATTGAAGCCTCTTGCACGCTCCTCACAAATTACATTCTCACCTAGCGTGGTGTCAGCAGCAAGTTTAGAAATATTACAATTGGTCCACACATCCAAATTATTCATATGGTTTGTGAACATCTGTGGACCTAGCACAGATCTTTACAATACCCCAAAGTAATAACCTACCATCCTCTTATTCCTGGTTTTCTATTACTAACCAATTCTCAATCCATATTTGTATATTTCCCTCAATCATATGCACTCAAATGTTGTTTAGTAATCTTCTGTATGGGACTTATCAAAAGCCTTCTGAAAATCCAAATACACCACACCCACTGGTTCTCCCATATCGATGCAACATGCTCGAGAAAGTTTTTTTTAAAAAACTGATGTCCCTTTCACAAATTCATGACGACTGTGCCCAATTCTGCCATTCAATTCCACATGTTCAGTTATCACAACCTTTATAATTTTTAAAATGTTTTTCTTATTATGGACATCAAGCCAACAGATCTGCTTTTTCAGCTGTTCGCCACATCCCCCCGCCCCAGTACTTTTTTTTAGTTGTTCAGTTACACAAGTTCCTTGGTCACCCATTTTTTTCTGGAAGCTTTTATGTATTTTCTCCCTTGAAGACAGACAGAAAGCAACTGTTTAGTTTCTCCACTATTTTCCTGTCTCCACATTTATCCTTGCCAATTTCTTAAATCCACAAATTGATAACATTTTACAGTCCACCTGTACACACTTTGCTATCTTACATTAAGGCTTTTTTTTTTCGTTTTCTGAACATTTTTTCCCATGTCCGAGTTCCAAATTGCTCCTGTCCTTAGGTTTTACCACTATTTCTGGCATGCTTATTCAGCCAATTCATCTGATCCAATGCAAAATTTAACATCATTTGTCACCCAGTGTAGATAAACCCTTCCTTTTTGGTGATTGTGTCTTTGAGTGATGTTTATCTGTTGTAGACACTGCATTTCTTTAAATACCAGCCACTATCTACTGTTGTCTTTTAGTTTATTTTCCATATCCACCTAGCCAACTTATGCCTCACCCTCAGTTTCTTTGCTCAGATTTAAGACCCTAGTTTCAGAATGAACAAAACTGCATTCAAACTTAATGTACAATTCTATTGTTTTACAATCCCTCTCTTTAAAAAAGAACTGGTAAAATCACCAAAAGTTACACAATGGATCAAAAGTAAAGGGAACAATAACATAGTATATAAATAAAAGTGGAGGGAATCAAAAGTGAGCAGCACTGTTCAGATTGAGAATCTTGTTCCTCAGGGATTTCCTCTTAAATTAAGAGCAAGTGTACTTGAAATTAGATTATTGGAAAGGGATATGAAGTCAAATTCTCAGTTTTACAATAAACATTACTTTTCAAAGTTGCTGTCACATGACAAGATCCATGGTTGTAAGGATTTGCTAGCAACACCAACAAGCTGGAGGGAAACATGGACACTTTCTGGGCATCCTTTTGAAAATGTAAGTTTCAATATACTTAATAATTTAATAGATTGGCAGTTATTTTATTGATCACATTTTGTACAAGTGATAAAATTTCATAAAATGACAATTTCTCTTTTTATAAAGAGTGTTTTAGGATGAATGTACGACATGGAACACCAAAATTATTTACAAAGAGCTTTTATTGCAGTTGTTCCCTTTGGATTGGAATTACATTTTACATCAAAATGTTTTCAAATTTGCTGTGTACTAATTGGAAGTGGCTACATTTGTTTAAAAAATCCCTTCTCAATAATAAAGGCTTACATTCATACAGTGCTCTCAAAATTTCAGGATACTTCACACCTCACACTTTATTGGTTGTATAGATGCTGTTACAATGTCGCTGGTCAATTTGCACACAGCAATCTTCCATGAATAGAATTATTATAATGGGCAGATAAGCTATTACAATGATTTTGAGATAATTAACAGGATGAGAGTTAAATGTGCAAACATCCTGGTGGTGTTACTTTCAGTTGCTGTCACGGGGAAAGTTAAGAACTTCATTACTGAACAGATGGCAGGTTCTGAGTATAGTGGTGAGACAAAGGTTTATACAGTAAACATTTATTTAAAAACGTACAAGAAACAACTTTCTAAATCCTTGCTTTCAGGTGACACATGGAAAATGGTGTTCTAAAGCGGTTGGTACATTATTCACACTCAGGCCACAAGATAGATTTCAATATTTGCTGATGATGCCAAATTGTATGTAGGTTGCTGATAGGATGGGGCATAGTTAAGACTAAGGAACATTCCTGCAAATTCCAAGACAATAAAATTTGCAGAATTGATGTGTACAAGAATCCCAGACCAGGAGAGGAGACACGGATAAAGTACCATGAATTAGTTCTAGGCTATTCATCTCTTTGTACCTGCCCCAGTTTTAAATAAGAATACGGCCGATCTGAGACTCGAGTGCCACGTGGAACAGTCAAGATGAATAGTTCAGAGATACACTTGCTAATAAATGTTAGATTAGTACAGCAGCTATAAAATAATTAGGAAAGATATTTAGATAGGATTAGATTAAGCAAAACTGGAGGACTCTCATGTGGAACATAAATACCAGCATAACATTGTTGGGCTGATTGGCCTGTTCTGTGCACGAATATCCATAAAAGTCAGAAAGATGAAAAAGTGTGAATTAGCAAAGCTGACTGCTGAAGGGTAGGTAAAGTCTGCAAACTTGCTACTTCACAAATCTGCAGGCAGTGGTAAACAAAGAAACACGGAATTATCTCCGAATGCAATAATTTCATCCATGTGAGATTGTTCTTCAATAACCAAAGCTAAAAGCCATTGTGGGTTTTTTTTGGTGAAATCTATTTCACATTTCTATTCATTGTGTAATGGCTTGGTGCAGCCAAGTTCATGATTCTCCCACGTCTATCATCCTTATAGACAATTCTACCTCTGTTGGCAGAACAAGATGTTCTTATGAGCTACAGCTGGGTGCCAGTTTGAGAATGCTGTAAGAGTTCCGTCAGATTTGCTAAAAGGACACATTGGCCTCCAGTCTTAAACAGAAGCAGCCAAGTCAGTAATATAGGGAGGTAATGGGTCATCAATAGATCACCAATCTGGGCACCTTCAGAAAATTTACAGCCATCATGTGGCTTCATAATTGACAAAGCCAGAGCACATTGGAAGCTAACTTGTAGTAGAATTGCAGTGACATTTTTCTTACTTTCTTGATGCATGTTTGACTACCCCTGCCTTGTCAGCAATAGATGCAGTTGTGGAGAGGGAGAAAACAAAAAAGCTAACAAAATGGGGTAGGCGAGCAGATGGAGCGAGGAATGCCAGAACTGCAAAGTAACTTGGCTGTGGAGAAAGCATGGTTTATATTTCTGGTATTTGACCAAACATTTATAGAGTCAGAGTCATACAGCACGAAAACAGACCTTTCAGTCCAGCTAGTCCTGACCATCCAAGTTTCCCAAACTAGACTAGTCCCATTTACCTGCAATTGGCCCATATCCCTCTAAACCTTTCCTATCATTTACCTGTCCAAATGTCTTTTAAATGTTGTAAGCAAAAGTGAGGACTGCAGATGCTGGAAATCAGAGTCTACATTAGAGTGGTGCTGGAAAAGCACAGCAGGTCAGGCAGCATCCATGGAGCAGGAAAAATCAACAATTCGGGCAAAAGCCCTTCATCAGGAAGGGATTTTAAATGTTTTAAATGTTGTTCCTGTACCTGCACCTACCACTTCCTCTGGCAATTCATTCCACATATGAGCCACCCTGTGTGAAAAGATTTCCCCTCATGCCCTTTTTAAATCTTCCTCCTCTCACCTTAGAAATATGCCGCCTAGTTTTGAACTCGCCAGCCTTAGAATTTGTTAACTCAAGTTGGTTCACGTCTAACCGACAGAAAGTATTCCCATCCAAACACTGATGATGATAAACCACAGAGCTAGGCTCATGCTGCATGCACATTTTGCAGTTACCTCTGTTTGACAGCCTCCAGTTGAGTCTGCAGGGAGGACTTGTGCTGCTCAACTACATCCTTGAGGGGAACAGTTGGGTGCTCAGCATGTTCACCTTCTGTACATTCGTGACACATTGCTGTCTCACAGGATTGGCAGTAAAACTCCATTACCTGGAGAAAGACAATGATAGATGTGTAAACACTGGAGGAGAAATGATATTAGAAAGTTATTATCGCACTCTCCCCAAACATTTGGTTTTGCTGCAAATACATTTGTTCCATTTATTCTGACTTAAGATTAACGTTCACAGTCCCTCCAACCTTCAGCCCAAGACTCAAAGCAAAAGCTGCACATTTCAAGCATTGCTTTTAACAGATTGGTATTAAACATTCAGAATATTTTTTTTCAAAATCTCAATTTGACTTTGTGTGGGATTATTGGGCTATGGCAAGATAAATAAAAATAACTTTGGTCTACATATTTTCATAAATAAGTTGTAGATTCTTTTCAATACTATAGAACAGACAACAAATCTCACACTTTCCTTAACCTGGATTCCAGCAATGTCTCCTACCTGCTTCATATCCTGTTTGGAAATCAGCTATTCATTGACATGAAGTGGAAAAGGCTAGGTATGACAGCATTTATATCCTATCCCTAATTGGCCTAGAGAAGGCAGTGGTGAGTTGCCTCAATCTATTGCAGTCCTTGTGGTGTAGGTACACCACAGTGAGGTTAGGGTGGTCAGTATTTTGACTTAATAACCATGAAATAAATGCAAATAGTTGAAAATCAGGATGGCAGCTGGCTTTTGGTGGTGTTCTCAAATCTGCCCCTATTCTTCTAGGTGGCCAAATGTGCAGGCTTGCAAAGTGCTGTCAAAAGGAACTTGCAATAATGTATTTTGTAGATGGTGCACAATGCTGGCAGCAATAAGGCAGGTTGGATGGGTCATAGGGCTGAATATTAACTCTACAAAATCCAAGCTTTACAAAATTGAAACTCCAGTACTTAAAGTTACTATTTCTTAAGCTGAATTTTATTCAATCTGCATCAAGTAAAATTTCAAAAGCCATCTTTTTTTTACTAATAAAAGCTTTGAGGTTTCCATAATCTATAAAACAGGGTTACTCCTTTGATAGATCAGACCTGTGATTAATTGATCTATAGCCATGTGAATCAGGTTGTGCTAACTTTTTGGATCCTCGTTGTTAGGATTATTCGTACAGTTGTTCTCAGTGTCCTTGTTTTTGGGAGCTGCAAGTAAAAGAGGATGATCAGAAATTTGGACGAAGGAACAGAGGACATTGTTGTAAAGTTTGTGTCATCTGCACAGAGAAGTGAAGAGACAGGTAGTGTTGAGGAAGTGGGGAGGCTGCAGACGGATTTGGACAGGCTGGGAGAGTGGGCAAAGAAGTGGCTAATAGAATATAATGTGGGAAAGTTTGACACAATGCACTTTGGTAGGAAGAATAAAGGCTTGGATTATTTTCTAAATGCTTCAAAAATCTGAAGCATAAAGAGATTTAGGAGTCCTGGTTCAGGATTCTTTTAAGGTTAACATACAGGTACAGTTGGCAGTTAGGAAGGCAAATGCAATGTTAACATTCATCTTTAAGAGAACTAGAATACAAGAGCAGAAACGTACTGCTGAGGCCGTGTAAGGCTCTGATCAGTCTGCATTTGGAATATTGTGAGCAATTTTGGCCCCATATCGGAGGATGGATATGCTGGCATTTTGTGGGGCCAGAGGAGGATTACAAGAATGATCCTGGGTATGAGGAGCTTGTCGAATGAGGAGCGGTTGAGGTCTCTGGGTCTGAGTGGAGTTTAGAAGGATAGGGTGTGGTAATGATCCGATTGAAACTTACAGAATACTGAGAGGTCTGGATAGAATGGACATGGAGAAGATGTTTCCACTAGTAGGAGAGACTAGGACCCAAGTTCACATCCTTGGAGTGAAGGGACAACTCTTTAGAAGTGAAATGAGGAGGAATATCTTCAGCCAGAGGGTGGTGAATCTGTGGAACTCATTGTTGCAGAAGGCTGTGGAGGCCAAGTCATTGAGTGTGTTTAAGACAGAGATAGATAGGTTCTTGATTAGCAGGGGGATCAAAGGGGAGAAGGCAGGAAAATGGGATTGAGAAACATATCAAACACTGGAGAAAACATTTTGGAACAAAAAAGGTTAGCACAATCTGTTTCACATGGCTATGGATCAATTATTTACAGGTCTGATCTATCAAGGGAGTAACCCTGTTTATTAGATTAAACTCTTTGGAAATCTCAAAGCTTTCATTAGTAAAATAAGTTGGCTTTTGAAATTTTACTTGATGCAGATTGAATAAAATTCAGCTTAGGAAAAAGATATCTAAGAAATAGTAGCTTTAAGTACTGGAGTTTCAGTTTTGTAAAGCTGGGATTTTGTAGCATTAATGTTCATCCCTATGACCCATCCAAATCTCCTATATCTTTTTTTTTTTACCTTTTATAAAACCACAAGTGTTCTATTCTTAATTTCTGTCCAAACATTTCTGCTTAAAAGATGTACATAACCAGTTGGGAATAGCAGGCTTTGATTCTCACCACATTTGAAGTACCTATCATGAGAATAATTTGGAAATGAAAAAGCCTTCACAGAATGGTGAGCACATTAATTACAGAAAGACTAGACAATAAACAGTATGATCTAATTCTGACAATATGCTTCATAATCCAGTCTCATTTGCTGGATTATCTTTAATGTTGTTGAAGTATTACAAGATTAAATTATTATTTGGTCTAAAGCAGGAGGTCTTGTCTTTGTGCATAGAGAAGTAAAGACAACTAATTCATCCAGTATTGGTTGAAGAACATACGCAAATTTGCAGCGGGTGTAATTTATAGTAAAATTGCATTACTATCATCATTACTAAAATAGACAAGTTTAATAATCAATCCTGATTAAAGTTGAAGCAGAGTAGCAACACTCTGGGTTAACTTACATTTCCATCGTGATTTGGACAGGAAAGGGGTTTCCCTGCTGCTACTGCTGTGATCGTCTCTAGGATGGAGGAGTCCTCACAGCTGTTGTCTGGAGTCCGCTGAAGAACATCCATTAGGTTTGTAATGAAAAAGTTGTTCTGTAGCGCAGAAACACCCTTTTCAGGCAAGATAGAAGTCTGACGGCAGATTGGGCAGGAAAGAGTTAAACTGTAGGCAGGAATGTAGTTTTGTAGACACCTACAAGGAAGGGAACAGATCTATTGTTTAACTCCCTTGACAAGAGCTTTTAAATTAATAAACATTGGATTTCACTTTCAAATTATCAAAGATAGTAAGCCCAATTAATTATCACAGAAAAGGTACATAAAAATAGTGTCTCTAGTCCTGAATTTTCTTAAAATGAGAAGAAAGTTTTGCAAATTACAATATGATTCCAAGTATAACCACTTGCATTCAATCACTAATTTCAAAAAACCAGTAAAGCCAAGCAAAAGGAACATCTTACAATTAGGACTGATAAACTGGTTTAAACCAGTACCATTCCTTTGTTTTATAGAGCATAATCATCAATTTAAAACTGACCAGTAGCTTTCTGCTACTAATAGACATTTATCAAAATGTGATTGCTCATTTCTCTAATCTTCAGATCGTGGTGTGTCTCAACGACCATGAAAAAAGTCCATTTTTCCCGAATAAGAATGATGTGCAACATCCCAGTGACACATTAAAAAATATCTAGGCCATTCAGTTATCAACCCTTTCAGAGATTTAGGACATATCTATGGAGCAGATGGAATTTGAACTCAGGCTTCCTGGCTCAGAAGTAAGGATACCTCCACAGCACCTAACTAAATGGCCCATCTTAGTTCAATTATCCAATTTCACCTGACGAAAGCAGATTCACAAGTACTCCTGTTGAGGTATCACCAATACAATTGTCCAAGATGTGATCCAATTAAGCACACAGAAGCTTAAAATAAATCAGAGGTGGGAGGGGCGGGGGCTTGCTGGGTCTGTATTGTCTGCACTTTTGTATGTAACGGTATTGTCTAATGTACAAATGTCATTGTCACTGTCTTGTCATATGTGGAACTGGGATTTGAGGTTTGTCCTCCTCTCCCTGTAAAATGGTTGAACGGTAGGGTTCGGGGCCTAGCTTTGCTGCTCCCCTCCCTTGTAAAACTGCTGTCTTTCGTGTACAGCTGTCAATGTTTTTTGTAAATTGTTTTGTAACTTGTTTAATAAAAAAAAACAGGAGATTCAGAGGTCTTCTCAGTTTAGGGGACTGACTCTGTGCTGGCTGGTGTTATAGTCAGTATGTTACTGTTAGCTTCTGCTTCCTTTTTTGGAGGAGGAAACCTGATTCCTGAACTGGCTGAATTATTTAGCCAGTTTGTTAACTGGCATTCCTTTTAGTGAGGACTGATTGTTAAACTCCTGATGCACATAATGTGTTTCAGGTGTAGCTCAGTTCTCATTAGGGGGTTGTTGTTTCACTGGCTGGTTACAGCCTGTATGTTACTCTTTTCTCTCCTTTTTCTTTTTTTTTTGAGAAAAGGACAATGTTAATTTTTGTGGTAGGGCTTAGCCCTTGGACTCTAGTTTCCTT
>NC_057710.1:155520134-155522536 GCF_004010195.1 Chiloscyllium plagiosum | reverse complement strand
TTCGGGGCCTAGCTTTGCTGCTCCTCTCCCTTGTAAAACTGCTGTCTTTTGTGTACAGCTGTCAATGTTTTTTGTAAACTGTTTTGTAATTTGTTTAATAAAATAAAAAAAAATAAAATAAATCAGAACTGGCAAAATCAACCATGCAGTGAATGCATTTTTAAATTGATCCATAGAGATGGAACTGGGTTGCCCAATATTGTCAGAGATGTAAACACGCACACAATTAATAAAACAAGGGACAAAAACAATAACTGAACTAAAAAGAAAGTTATGAAACTAAACTGTAATATTACTCTCTCTATTTGTTAGACACTTGATTTTCTGCAGTGTCCACTGATGGCAGACTGTAAACCATCCGCCCACAAACAAAAGGGACAAGCAGCCAGAGATTGTCCTCTTTTAAATGGAGCCAGCTCAAAATGATGAGTTCAGTATGATATTCTTCAAATTCAACATTTCAGAAAGCATCAATTTCAGATATTATACTCTTGTTCAAGTTATTTGAAAGAACCAAAAATCAAATCACTGACCTTTATCTCCCGACCTGGCCCTGAATAAAAAGACCCACAATGTTGTGATGACAGATTCAAAGATTAGCGAGTGTAATGTGAACTGGTTCTGCTTGAGTTTAGAACTCAGGTCTGTACTCTTCCACACTCACATTGAGAACTGTTTCTTCTCGGCTTACATAGAACAAGAAAGTACTTTGATCCTTGGGATACAACATTTTCAAAACAGGACAATTGTTCTGTGTTCTCATCAGTTAAAAATAAATAGAAAGACAATGGAACAGTGATTCATTGGTGATCACCTCAAAATGCAGTGCATCAGTTTGAAGTAAATTTAGTTTGATTTCAGAGTTCTCTGAAATAAATCAACATGCTTTTAGTCTCAGGCTAGCTCAAAAATTAATTTTACCAATACAAATGTAGATAATGTAGATCAACGACAAATCACTACAGAGTTGTCTCCTTTGTTGATTGCCTGGTTTTTAAATACATTTTTAAATTGGTGCAAATAGCAGATCCTGGAGCAGGAAATCTTAGAGCGTGTAATCTACATTATAAATCCCCAAATTTAATCTAACAAAGTGATTTATTATTTGTCTGGTTTGACTATTCCATAAGATGCATCCATAAAAATCACAGTATTATTCACTACGGGGCCACTAATTTACGGGTTAATGGGAAAATGAATGGAGTCACAGAAAACCATGGCCAAAAATGAAGACTCCCATAATTCCTGTAATCAACCTGACATTTTGAATGTTATAAAGTCATCATTCCTTCTAAACTCTAGAATATTCCCCTCAGGGCCAATAGATTGCACAAAAGCAGTTATTGTTTAAAATGTCCGCATCACACAGGCTATCATGGTGAAGGGAAACTAGAGGGAGCATTAGTGACAACTTAATATGTACAATATTAATTATCTTACAGCAACGTGAAAATAGAAATTATCTTGAAAATTATTAACATATTAGTAGGATCTCTAGACAAGTAATACCCATATTTCATTTTTAGTGTAGGACCCAATTTTTTGAGTGGTAATTAGTTTCTGAATGTGACAGGCAGGATGTGCATTTATTATACAAGCAGAAAGTGCCCTGCATTGTTAAGGTGAATATATCAGTGTGTAGTGACCAGGCTGGAACACAGGAGCAGTAGTTATTCAAACCTATTCTGTAGTTCAGTGGGATCATGTCTGATAGTATGCAATCCCATCCGCGTACTTTAATAACTTTGGCTAACAAAGGTCTCTTTCACTCCAATTTAAAGTTCATGTGCCAACACTTACAGTTACCTTTAGCAAAATGGGGTTATAACACATGTTTCAGGGATTCAGTGCCAGAGTGGTCTGCCTCTGCAATACCAGTTCCAAATGAAGCTTAGCAAATGGGCCCTGCCACAATGAATTTGCCAAAAAGGTCAAAAATATTTCTAAAACATCAGTGTAGAGCCAGGAGGAACAGGGCTGATTAGCTCCACCTACATTAAATAATGTGGGTCCTCTTAATCACTACCATTTACCACCTCAATCCAGCCATCCTCCCTTTCCAGTCCACTTCTCCACTTAGCCAATGGATGCTGTGATACTAACAATCATATATCTCTGCAAGGTTTCTGCTTGGAGAAAGTGAGGACTGCAGATGCTGGGGATCAGAGCTTAAAAATGTGTTGCTGGAAAAGCGCAGCAGGTCAGGCAGCATCAAAGGAACAGGAGAATCGACGTCTCGGGCCAAGCAGGTGTGCCAAGCAGGCTAAGATAAAAGGTAGGGAGGAGGGACTTGGAGGGGTGTTGGGAATGCGATAGGTGGAAGGAGGTTATGGTGAGGGTGATAGGCCGGAGAGGGGGTGGGGGCGGAGAGGTCAGGAAGAAGATTGCAGGTCAAGAAGGCG
>NC_057710.1:155490171-155520107 GCF_004010195.1 Chiloscyllium plagiosum | reverse complement strand
GGAGTGGGAGGGGGAGTTAAAGTGTTCAGCCACGGGGCGGTTGGGTTGGTTGGTGCGGGTGTCCCAGAGGTGTTCTCTGAAACATTCCGCAAGTAGGCGGCCTGTCTCCCCAATGTATAGGAGGCCACATCGGGTGCAGCGGATGCAGTAAATGCTGTGTGTGGAGGTGCAGGTGAATTTCTGATGGATGACCCCCCCCACCAATCCAACCTCCACTCCCAGCACCTTCCCCTGCAACTGCAAAAAATGCAAAACTTGCGCCCACACCTCCCCCCTTACTTCCCTCCAAGGCCCCAAGGGATCCTTCAAATTCCATCAGAAACTTTCTTTGACGTGGCTGCCCTATTCGCATCAATAAACAGCCAAAGAAACACTGGCCTCACTGCTAGACGAACCAAGGACACAAACACCTGACACAGCACTAACTCCATTAGCAAGGACAGCATCCTCAAACTACTAGACCCGTGCCTCACAACCCACTGCATCTTCAATGACCAGATCTACAAAGAAATCAATGGGATACCCATGGGATCACCAATATCAGGATTCTTGGCAGAAGCAGTGATGCAGGGGTTAGAACAAACAGCCCTTCCCACAGTCCAGCCCAAGCTTTGGGTCCGGTATGTGGATGAGACCTTTGCCAACACGAAACTCAACAAATTAGAAGAAATCCAGCAACATTGTTACTGATAAAAAGTTCACCAAAGAGGAAGAGAACAAATATAGACTCCCCTTCCTATAGATGGGGAAGTAGAATGAAAAGCCAGTGGACAGCTGCTGACCAGCGTCTACAGGAAAGCCACACACACTGACCAGACACTCAACCAAAGGAGCAATCATTCCAATGCCTACAAACTAAGCTGCATCAGGACATTATTTAAACAATCCACTGCAGCACCCAGGCACTATGAGATGCCAAAGAAAAACACCTATACAAATGTATTCAGAAACAACGGGTACCCAACAAGCGCAGTTTGCTGATTCTTACACAACAAACCTAAACAAGAAGACAACGCGCTCCGACTCTAGCCAACCTGCCATATACTAAAGATATCTGAGATGAAGACCAGGCTACTCTGGCCCCTTGGCATCATGTAGCCCACAAAGCTACCAACAGACTGAAACAGCCCATGGTGAATTTAAAGGACTTCATACCAACAACCAGTAGAATGAACATTATATATAAAACACCCTGCAACAAACACTACATCGGACAGATGGGCAGGAAACTAGCCACCAGGATACATGACCAACTATCACGAGTATCCACACACACAGACAACGAGAGACACCAGTTCAACTGTGACAATACATCCATCCTAGGACAGGCTAAACAAAGAAACATCCAGGAACCCCTGGAGGCCTGGCATTCAAACCAGGACTCCATTAACAAGCACATTGATTTGGACCCCATTTGCCAACCTCTCAGAAACAGAACCGGAAGTGATATCACCCACCACAACAGGCCAAGACACACAAATAGAAAGTGGGACAGTACACCAGCGCTTCAGCAGAGGCTCACTGACGATGTTATCCAGCATGGTGATGAAACCTCTGAGAACAAACCTGCCAGTTCAGTGAGCAAACCTACAACCTGAACCACAACCTAAGCTACAAATCTTCACAAAACTTCAATTATTCCTTAAAGGGTTTTCATTTCCACTACCTTGTCCATTAGTCCATTCACATGCCAGCTATTTCGTTTGTGTAGAACTTCCTGACATCAGATCCCTATTTGCTTTCTGATAGTTTAACCTTGCCCTCCTTGTACAGTTTACTTTTCAATGGTATTCCATATTTACCTTTGGTATACTATTTGTGATCTTATGCATCTCTATAAAGTAATCTCACAATTAATTGCAAGACCAGGTTTTTGTTCCCTGGAAAGGGTGGTACCTTTATGATTTGGAGATGCCGGTGTTGGACTGGGGTGTACAAAGTTAAAAATCACACAACGCCAGGTTATAGTCCAACAGGTTTAATTGGAAGCACTAGCTTTCAGACAACCACCTGATGAAGGGGCAGCGCTCCGAAAGCTAGTGCTTCCTAATAAACCTGTTGGGCTATAACCTGGTGGTGTGGGATATTTAACTTGGTACCTTTACTGCAGCCATGGGCAACTAGAAGATTCTCATATTTCTCACAGAGCTGCACCATGAACCTTCTTGCTTGAACCTTGAATTGTTCATAACTTTTTCAATCTAATAATGAGCTTTAAAATATAATGCTGTAAAACTACAGTTTAGATCAGCAGGCAGTTTTAGTTGTTTGACTGAGAAGCCAATAGCTCTGTAAATCTACATTGCCACATTTCAACTATATCGTACAATTCCACAAAGGCCAAATTTGAGAATCTGACCTTTTAAAACAAAAGAGTTTTATAATAAAATGCAAAATTTGTGATACAAGTTATCAATCTTGTGGAAATTCTACAGTGCATCTGTATTTTAGTTCTTCAGCAGCAGACTGTACTTGGGTAGGTCTCTGTGGATACAGTGCTGGTAGAAGAGACTCATCAGCAGTAGTGCTGTGCTTTGATGTTGTAATTTACAGTCGAACAAACATATTTTTGCCTACCATTGGGAAAGCCAGTGTACCGGTTGCTGGAGTACATGCTATACAGTATAATGTCACCTTGTGTAGTGTTCTCAAGAAATCGGCCCAGTGTTAGGTAACTACAAATCTGTGTTGGTGTTAACAGACTGAAAAAGGATATGTATAGCCATGTCCTCTTTTCCTGGAAACCGGACTCTAGACAGATATCTGACACCTTGTATTAAACCACTTTAATGGAAGAAACAAGAGATTCAGGGGTCACAAAGGTTCATTCATGAAACGAAGAGGAAGCCTTCGTTACACTGAACACTGAAGTACATTCATCTCGTCCATTGATCCAGCAAAGATGTTTCCCATTACTCCCTTACTAAAGACTCCATGTGTGACTTCCATCAATATCAAATTCCAATAACTCTGCTGCTCAGAAAGGAAATAAGTAAAAGGTCAGAGTCTGATCGGGTTAACACAAATTATATGGGCCAACAAAGGAGAAACAGTACTTCATTTCTTGCATTTTTTGAAGGTAATACAAGATATTAAAAAAAGCAAAGTCTTTGGTGAAACTTCAATCACGTTAGGAAAGAGGTTACCTACCTCTCACAAAAGGTGTGAAGGCAGGGAAGAACTTTAGGAACTTTGTAACGATCCAGACAGATGCTGCAGATCAGAAACTGTTTGTCGATCTGACGTACCACAGGACTGGTAATGGTCGAGCTGTCACTGGCCATCCTAAAGCACTGACATATGGGTCCAGTTTGCCCTCACCCAGCACACTGAAAGAAGAGGAGAGGCAAAGAAACAATAGAAATTAACTTTTTAAAAAGTTAAAACAAAGTTAACTCGCAGTTTAGTTCATGGATTTGCTTAACTTGTCACAACTACAAATTCAATAAAATCTTCTATTGAACAGATAAAACATATAATGATGTTAGTGGATTTTGAACAATACAACAGTCTGTGTAGGTTAACCAAGGAGAAATAATTTCATCAATGAGCCACACTTGTCAGTCTACCACAATTGATAGCTAATTAAATTACTACTACAATCTAACCGCACAAATATTAAAGAAATTGAGTCATAAGCCACCAGAATTTAATGTGATAAACAGTGTATTGTAGCAAATAGTAAGCTATTATGCTGAATAACAGATTATGAAGCAGTTTACTTCAAGTCCATTTACTGCTAGAGAATGCATTTTAACCCGACAAGTTGATGTGTTCAGTCTGCAAACATATTATTCTGTAACTGAAGAGTAACAAAGGCCTCTCCAACATGTTTACCAAAGCTCCCACGCATTCACTCACCCCTTCCTCCTCCTTGAATCACGATAGAGCTCCCGTGTCATCACCTCCACCCTGCCAGCCTCAATATTCAATGAATCATTTTCTGCCATTTCTGCCACTCCCAGCATGATCCCACTGAAAACATATTTGCCCCTTACCTCGCATTTCAGAATACTCTAGGGACTGTTCCCTCCATAATACTCTAGTCCACTTCACTATTCCCCAACACTGTGTAGGTCCTTTAGATGACAGTTGTCCATGCAAACCTGGCTTTTTACCTTCTCTCTCCTCTCTGTTCAGGTCCTCAAACACTCGTTCCATATGAAACAACGATGTGCAAGTATTATTTTGAATTCATTTTTCGTATTTGTTGCCGAAGATGTGTGCTCCTCCACACCAAGGAGATCAAACACTGATCGGGTAAACTGTGATATTGTAAATTTGTGGTAAATCCCCAGCAGTTCACAAACATGGGCCAAGTTGCCATTGGCCTGTCATTTTAATTCTTCATCTTGCTGCCACGCTGATCCCTCTGCTCTTGGCCAACTGCACTTTTCCAACGAAGCCCAATGTATGTTTGAGGAACAGTGCCCCAAATTTCACATGGGCCCCTTTTAGTTTATAACTGACCAGACTCAACATGGAGTTCAATTATTTCAGAGTGTACACTCTGTCTCTGCCCAATTTATTTTCATTATACAGTTTTTCTCTTATTTTCATTTCCACTTATTGACTGGGACACAGCTTTCATTTCTTGGTCCTTTTCCTTGGTCCATCATCATTCCTGTTTGTAAGAACATCTTCCTCCCTATCACAAATCTTCCTTTAGTCCTTGTTCATCCCTGCTTACTGAAAACCTGTTACATATCTAACTATCCCCCATTCTGATGAGAGGTCACAAACTGGAAAATGAACTCTTGTTTCCTTCTCCACGAATGCTGTCTGAGAGTATTTCAAGCATCTTTTTTGTTTGTTTAATCAAAAAGAGATTTGATTTAACTTAAGCCCAGAGTTCTCACATACAATACAGGGATTTAGTACATTCCAACATCTTACTGCTCAGTGATAGATCACTGCATGCAGAAAGATTCTTTCTCAATTTTGACTTTCACAACAGAAAAATGAAGTTCCTGCAGATGGATGCATGTAAACTCTAGCAGAGGGTATTGTGCCCACTCAGTATTGCAGAAGTGAACAGGCAATACAAAGGCAGTGACCACCCTATCCAAAGAAATTATTACTGTTCGTGCTATATCATAATAAATATTTGGAGCTCCTTTTTGAGAGTCTCTAATCAATAAACACTGACCTTCAATAAATTAAGTTGTAGCAGTTCTGGTCAATCACCATAAGTGAGTGTCACCACCACAATTGGCCCAATTAAGAGTATAGGAGGCATGCCAAGAGTATGTCGTATCAACCTGGTGATGCTACAACACAGGGACTTCTTGCATGCCAAGCAGTGTAAGCAACATAATATAGCCAGAATTAAACAAAGCCACAGCCAATGGATCAGATCTAAGCTCTGCAGTCCTGCCATATCCAGTCATGAATTGTGGTGGACAATGTTTTGGTTGTGTCAGGTTCATCATGTTTTCTGAAGGGTTTCTGGCCATGCCTTAACAAACTCGCCTCATTAACTGCATGGCACCGATGTCATCCCATTATCGCCTGTTACTAAGAGCCATTCTCGGAACAACTTGCCACTGCTGAGAGTTTGCCCTAAGTGTCTGCCAATCCTAGCACCTTTAAAAGTCATTACAGCATTTGGGACAAGAACAGTTAGTCCAGGACTGCCCTGCATTGTTCAGGATATTTGCCCTGGACATGAGAGACAAGGGAAATTTGGTATCCTGCATTTTGGGGGCAGACACCTGGAGATCCTGCTAAATGGGTGATGCATTCCTACAGTGCAGACGACCACATGTAACTGAATGACCATGTCCAAGCTCCTTGACTGGTATCAGAGGCTGCACTTAACTTGACTGAGGACTGCTGACAAACATACTGGATTTGTATTTGTGCTAAACAGCACAGCATATGTCATGAGGGAACTTAGAAGCTTGCATATGTTGTATCCCCCCACTCCATGGCCAGTGGCAATGTGGCCAGTATCCATGAACCATGCCCTGAGATGCTGGTGCCTGGTATCCAATACAGAGGTCTTGGAAGAGGCAGTTCGTCAAAGTCACTAGGTAAGCCCCTGAATTCAAGTCAAGAATTCTCAGCATCTAGTTTGCTCACTGGATTTGGTAAAATAGGAAACTTCATATTAATGAGGTGAGATGTGCCATTAAGGTTATTAACCAGGAATAATCCCATTGAATAGGCAACTTGCCACTCCCTCGTGAGAGTCTTACCTTGACACTCAGAACCAGTTTAAAAGATGTAGTGAGTTGCTCTCAAAGTTAAGATAGGCCTTGCTGGACTTCTCACCCAAGACTGCCACATTTCTCATCATAGCCCGCATCATTCAAATCTCGGAATCTCCACTCCAGATAAATGAAACTGCTTTATTCCTTCATTGGTTATTTTGAGTGTAGAAATTATCTGTGTCATTCTGTTCAATTCTGCATTACATATTTGGCACTTTGGTCAAAGAACTGAAAGTTAAGAAATACCTTGTGCCTTTTAGAGATTAATTTTTCACAATATACCATATTTTCCACCATTCCCAAATTAATCATAAAGGGGAATAAAATTACTTCATGTTTGCTTCTTTCTTTTGATAAAACTAGCAAACAAAGGGAAATTTGTTAAACAAGAAAAATTTGTTCCAATTCATCTTAATATTTTATTTAGTAATTTATTAGTGATGAAATTAATAATAAATTATTTTCACATTGAGAGGAAATTTTTAAAGATAGCACCTTGGATTTTGAGATGAGGATTTTGGCACTTCTTCTGGAAGCCAGAGATTAAAAGTAAAGCGTTTTGTGTTTGTTGGCTTAAAAAAAAGGGTTATATTAAGTTCATTGTGATTGTTTACCTTCTGGTCATTCATCAGGCTGAACTTGAAACTGGCAAATAACTGGAAATCCAGACAAAATTAACCAACATGCAATTTGCCTCCATACTCATATTGATTTGAATTAAATTCAGTTTCTACTAAAGACTATCCAATCCAAGCAAGAGGCTTAATAAGTAATTATTACTGGGGCTGCATGTAAGGTATAAAAATTGGCACTCCCACAGCAGTGATACATACTGAAAAAATTAAATAGGCACTGCAAGAGCGACAATTCTTATTTAATGCTGAGTCATAACACACAAAGTGAAGCAAATTGATTCTGACTACAAGAGAATAATATACTAATTCAGACTCTGATTTAGAATCAGACATACAAAACACACTTAGCTATTTTCAATTCCCAGTTACCCTTACCTGGCTTCCCTCCCTGCAAAACAATATGCAGGAATTGTGCTGGAGAGTCAGCAGTGATTTATTATTCACCAATAACAGATCAGACCTACCCTTAATTCTCAGAAACACATCATTCAAGAAAGAGTCCAGTACTTTGCAATCATCAAATAACTTCGAGCTCTTTTAGATAGCCGTTAGCCACAAGGTCTTGTTTCCAGTTATTGTGGAGTTTAATATATATTTCAGGCAATGACATGCAGTTTACTATCTGAAGTATAATCCTACCATAGTACTGCAAAGACATGTCTCGCTGCACGTAGTGATGTTCCATGTAGAGGACAGAGAAGGGAAGAAATAAACCAATGGAAACAGAAAAGTGGTGACCCTATTATCTGCTATGGCAATAACATTTCTAAGTCAGTAAAAAGCAGTGTTTTACTGGCCAGGGAAGACCCAGCAGAATTGAAACAAAATCAATTTTATTTAGTACATGTTTCTTGCTCTGTGCTAGGAGACTGCAGCAGATCAGGCAAAGTATGCTGGGATTGGGATGCAGTAGTCAGCCGCGATGAGATTTGCTGGTTTGCTGTAAATCATCAATCAGTACTCTTAAAGCTCCACCAAATCACTGAATTAGATCAATGGGATGCTATTATGGACTAAAATAATAAAGCTCTTCTGGACATAGCTGCTGTGGTACATCTATCACATTTCAACTGATCTTTTATATAAATACTTTACAAAGCAATGGGTTTAGGAGAACAATAGAATGTGCAATTCTTTGTTTTACGGCAACCACAAACAGAGAAAATGATTTAGAAAAAACTTTAATCCAGGGCTGTTAATGAATAATGTACTGCTGTGACCTACTTTTAGTCCTAATCTGCCTGTATTATCATGAAATGCTCAATATGTCATTCTCCTACAATCTGCAATCTATTTTGTATTCCAGTTTTCTACTTAAAGCTTCTCGATCCCAACCTGCAAACACAGTTGAATTTTTACATTGAATCTGTATCTGATAGGCTCTTTAAGCAATCTTTGTGACAGCCAAGTAGAAAAATTAACATATGATTGATTTCAACTTTTAAAGGTTGTTCGTTTTATCTCTATAGTTTGTTCAGTTTATACTTTTCTCATTTCAGAATCTTTGCTTTCTTTCAGAATACTCCCTCCTTCATTTTCTTGGACTGGATTTCTTGCTGTTTCGTCTGGACTTGTAAAGCCAAATGCCTTTGATAAAATGCTCCATGACAGAAGATTTTTTTCTCAATAAAATAGAATTCAATAGAAAACAGGCACCATTATGATTAACATATCTGTCAAATGTAGATCTTGTAAAGCTGCATCTAAATCAGATGGGAGGCGGTGACATAACATTAATGTCATTAACCTTGCAGTTCAGAGCCTCAGGGTAAATGTTCTAGGGAAATGGCGTTGAATCCCACAATGGCAGATGGTGAAATTTGAACTCAAAAGAAAAGCTTGTCTAATAGTGACCCCTTTAATAATAGTCTTACAATCCCCTCAGGTTTAATATCTTCCTTGGGGAATGAAGTCTGTCATCCTTACCTGGTCTAGCCCACAACATACTAGTTGACTCTTAACTGCCCTCTGAGCAATTAGGAATGAGCCATAAACGCAGGTCTAACCAGCAATTCCCACATCCCATGAATGAATAAAATAACTCGGGCATTGCTACCTCTGATTGAATACACTGATCTAACACTGTTTAATGGGTCACTGCAGTGGAAGGTAAAAGAAGTGTTAATGCAGCAGCTGTAGAGAAAGAGCTGCCATTGAACTGGCACTAATATGGTCCAATGTAAAATTGCCACAATATCAGCCAGTACATATTCAGATGTGTCCTGTCTCCAATTGGAATACCGGTTTTTGATGATTCAATAATTAATGAGCCAAATAAGCACAAAACCATTCAGAAGTCTGTCTGAGGTGGGTCGATATTTTTTATTCTATCTCGTGTTACAATCCTCCTCTCTGCATTACCCCCTCACTGTATTTGATGAAAGGATATGATATAGTTTTCTTTTCTTTCTAATGCCCCCTCCATCATAACAATAACAGATTTCAACTCTTTTAAGATTCTCGTGCCTAATGCCACTGAATCCCACCAGGGCAGGAACATCTGCTCTGATCCATCATTCTTTTATTTGCCTCCATCACCAAACTTAATATCCTGTTATTGATATTACTGTACCAACCCCCCAATTACAGTACATAGTGAAACTGTTCACAACCCCTGTGGTCTGTTCAGTCAGATAGAACAATTTGTGATCTCAACTCCGACAGACTGTTACCATGGCAACTCACATGCTTGTTGGGAAAGGCGCCGCTGCGGTTACTGTGAGGTCACATGACCAGACAATGCGGCTTCATTCAGAAAGATGTGTTCCATACTTAATCTTTGCTTTTAATAATTTCCAAAATATGTATACCACTCAAAATCAATACCAGACTTACATTTGATACTGGTTACACGCAGGCAATTTTCCAAACCCGTTCTAAATTTTAAACTGAACACATTTCAAACTACTACAGAATGATACACAGCCATGGATTATGGATGACTCCTATCAGGCCTCCAAAATGTTTAGCAGTGCCTCAACAATTACAATACTAAAGAATGCATTTTCTTCTTCGGTTAGCTCAGTTGGCTGAGCGGCTGGTTTGCGATGCAGAGTGATGCCACTACACAGGTTCAATTCCATTACCAGCTGAGCTCACAGTGAAGGTCCCACCTTCTCAACTACACCCCTCAGAGTCCGATAACATTTCATGTTCATCAATTTTAATTCATATTATTTCAACAGAAACCTACAGAATCTGTAGACCACTTCTTGAGCCGATGTGGAGAAAAGGGCTCTCATTATAAGTTAGCAAACAAATTTGTTCAGTTGTTCATTGCATTCACTTCCATGGAAGTGTTCTGGAAAGAGTTTTTAGACAAACTAAAGACTTACAGCATCGAAGAGCGACTGAAGGATGGATATGAATATGAGATGATCCTCACAAGTCAGTAAAGCTTACAGATCCTAAGCACTCAACACAGTTGACACAAAACACTAAAACACTCAAAGATAGCAAGGCGTGTAAAAGGTGTGACCTTTCTGCATGCATAAAGGAAATGCCCAGCTTTCAATCAATTTTTTAAAGCAATTGACAGAAAAGGCCATTGGCAGAGGCAGAAAGTGAGGTCTGCAGATGCTGGAGATCAGAGATGGAAATGTGTTGCTGGAAAAGCGCAGCAGGTCAGGCAGCATCTAGGGAACAGGAGAATCGACGTTTCGGGCATTAGCCCTTCTTCAGGAGGCAGTTCACTAGTGCAAAGGCTGATGTAATGACAAAGAGCCATACACTGATGCAGTTAGACTATGCGCAAAAAGTACCTTACTGCAACATTAAAAGCCATCTCGTCCCCGCCAGAAACCGGTGTCAGTTTACAGGAACATCTAGAGCAATATACAAAGAAACAGATCACCTTTGGCAGGAGCAGCTCAAACTTTGGAGATAAAAATAGAAATTGCTGGAAAAAGTCAGCAGTTCTGCGCTTAATCAGAGGTAAAGTTTTGGGTCAAGTGACCGTTCCTCAGAACTCCGAGTTGACTCTGATTCCTCTCCACAGATGCTGTCACACCTAGCAGTTTTTACTTTTGTCTCTGATTTACAGCATACACAATTCTTTCAGACTTTACTGAAACTTCAGCTTGAGTTCAAAGCAATGCTGGAGAAAATGACAGACTTAAAAACTTACTTAGAGATGCACAGCACACATAAGAAAAGTCACCCATGAGACAGTATCTTCAGAAATAAAAGTCAGTAATCATTCTGTAATGAAAAATTTCCAGCTAGATGAAACCCAAACCAAATCACCACTGAAGCAATCAGTGTACAGGCTTCCAAGAAAGCAAAAAAAAATCAGAACTGGACAGTTATTAAAGCAGGTTATCCAGGAGAAAATATACTGGATGAAGAGAAAGCTAAAATTCAGACTGTGAAATGGAAGCTTCAAAATCTGGACAAAGTTAAAAATCACACAACATCAGGTTATAGTCCAACAGGTTTAATTGGAAGCACTAGCTTTCAGAGCGCTGCTCCTTCATCAGGTGGTTGTGGAGTATAAGATCATAGGACACAGAATTTATAGCAAAATACGATCTTATACACCACAATCACCCGATGAAGGAGCAGCGCTCTGAAAGCTCGTGCTTCCAATTAAACCTGTTGGACTATAACCTGGTGTTGTGTGATTTTTAACTTTGTACACCCCAGTCTAACACCAGTACCTCCAAATCAAAATCTGGAGCAACACTTAAGGAACAAAATGATAAATGGCAAGAAGATTTGATTCAATCCATCAATCTCTCTCTAGGAAAAGAGTCAGTGGTGAATCTTGAGCAAACTTTGGCTGTCAGATAAGCAACTTCCTTTTGAAACGATGTCCGTTATATTTTACTTTGTGTTTAAAGGGTTCCTACAGGAGTTGGGAGGTCATGTTGTGACTGTACAGGACATAGTATAGGCTATTTTTGGAATATTACATTCAATTCTGGTCTCCCTGCAACTTCCTGTAAAAGATGTTGTGAAACTTGAAAGGGTTCAGAAAAGATTTACTAGGATGTTGCCAGGGTTGTAGGGTTTGAGTTATAGGGAGAGGCTGAATAGGCTGGATCTATTTTCTATGGAGCGTTGGAGACTAAGATGTGACTTTCTAGAGATTTTTTAAAAATCATGAGGGGGCATGGATAGTGTGAATAGCCATGGTCTTTTTTGCATGCTACCTCCCCAAGACTAGAGGGCATAGTTTTATGGTGAGGGAGAAAGATTTAAAAGGGATCAAAGGGGCATCTTTTTCATGCAAAAGGTGATGCATGTATAGAATGAGCTGCAGAGGAAGTGGTGGAGGCTGGTACAATTACAACATTTAAAAGGCATCTGGCTGAGTACATGAATATGAAGGGTTTATAGGGATAGGGCATGATTGACTTGGACTGGAGGGTCTGTTTCCTTGCTGTACATCTCTTTGACTGTGTGCTGTGCAATTGTGCTGCAACTCTACCTTGTTGTCAGTCTGCTTTGTATTTGCAAGTTGCACACACAAGAATCAGTTATAATGTCTGCTTTGTAACTTGTAATGTGGTTTATTGTTTTAAGTAAACCAACCCATGGGAGTTAAACAATCTCTGATGAGTGATTTATTATTAGATCATTATAATTTACCGTGACTCTTGGTATATCGGTACCTCACAAGTTAAGCAAGGCAGTGTTGTGCTCATGGGTGACAATGGCAAATCATGCAGGAGCATGAGCTAACTCTGCCTGCACTGAAAAGTGTATTAAACATTACTTGGGACTTCTGTTAGTACATACGTTCCTTTTGTGATGGAACTATGTTTACCATAAATACATAACATTCAAATTGTATAATTAGAGCAGATTTTTGAACATCTCCTAAAGATAACATAGCAACAAAGAGTAAAATATGCTAAATATTTTAGAGTAGTATGAATAAACAGCAATGTGAGTCTTGATATTACACCATGATATTGGCAAATAAATACTTCATACATTAATATAAAAGCCTTTAGGCACTTTCATTAATATCTGAAATAAGCATCTCTTTTCAACTTGGAGAACAGGATTGATCTGGATGTGAGTAGACTGATTTACATTAGTCACTGGGGAAGGAAGACTCATTTGAAGATTGATCCAAAGCTGACAAAGAACAGATTGAGCTATTTTTATCTAAGCAACTGGGTTAACAAGTCTAGCAATAATTAAAAAGTACACCATTTCTCTTCATTTTTATAAAAGGGAGAAAGGGTTTGAGATTATGCTGTAACTATGAGTGTAACTTCAACATGAGCTTAAAACACAATATCCACTAGCCACTCCACTGGGACACACAGAAAATTGCAGCCTCTCCCTGCCGGATGCAGGGGTGGGCTGCACAGAAGACCTGCCTCTGTGCATTATGACTGTGTCAAAGTTTAGTTAAAAATAAGAGAAGATGAAAAACACCCTCTAGATTCCAAATTTCACAATCCCTCCCTCGCCACATATGCCCCATGCCAATCCATACCAACCCACAGTGTCTCATCCCTCCATGCCAAACTACTGTTCCATGCCAATTCCCAATGGCCCTTTTATGACTCCTAAACTAACTCATGCCAACCCTTTGCCCTTACACCCACCATACCAATTCACCTTCAATACACCTTAGTATCTATGCAGATATTGGACAAAATAAGGTTATATTTAATAAAGTTGTAAGTGAGTATTACAGACTGCACTATATGAAAAAAAAATCATTCACGAAAAGACCAATTTGCTACATTTACATTACTAAAAGGAGATAGGAAGTTGCAGATTTTTTTTGTGTTGCACTCATCAGAATTAGGACTCAAGAAACACACTTGAACACAGAGACACCATTTTATTTTATTTTTTTTTTCCTGTTTATATTATTTTATTAAACAAATTACAAACCAGTTTACAAAAAACATTGACAGCTGTACACAAAAGACAGCAATTTTACAAGGGAGAGGAGCAGCAAAGCTAGGCCCCGAACCCTACTGTTCAACCATTTCACAGGGAGAGGAGGACAAACCTCAAATCCCAGTTCCACATATGACAAGACAGTGACAATGACATTTATACATTAGACAATACCGTTACAGAGACACCATTTTATAAAGCATGAGAAGTGGATGTTGATTGGTTGGGACATCATTGCCATGGAGATGCAGCACAAGCTTTTAACTGTCAATCTTAATTCAGGTAACAGCCATGTAGATTCTGATTGGTCAGGCTGTTGACATGGGGATGGAGCAGTGATTGGCTGTCACAATGACCCCCTTTTTTGAAAAAAAATTGCAATGTATGTATAAATTCTTTTTGCCTACATTAAACAGGATGCTATGTATTAATACACAAAGCCTCTAACACATGCAAATGCATCAGGCTGCAAGCCTGAACAGACTACTACGACAACTAGGACTCATAACAGCACACAAACCAACAGCCACTCTCAGACAACAACGACCCAATATACCGGCCACTGCAGCGGACAGCTGGAACTGACAACCGGAAGTGGCAGAGACAAACCACTATAAATGCCGGAGGAAACAACATAGAAGCACTTCACAGGAGGCTCCCAAGCACTGAGGATGTCCCCTGACAGGGGACAAAACGTCTGCAACACAAATTCCCAGCTCGACGAACAGAACTACAACAACGAGCACCCAAGCTACAAATCTTCTCACAAACTTTGAAGTTATCTTAAATTTTTTTCCAGTGTAACTATTAGTGGAGTCTGAATTACTTAATAAAAGATCTTCAATAGAAGAATCACATCCAATGGTGGATATACTTTTCTGAGGCTTCTAGATTTCTAGTCCCCGCCCTCACCCCCCCAATACCACTCCCTAACCATCACCCCATTGAGATGGCAGAATCCGAGGTCCCTGTAGATTTCCTTCTTTCACTAATAGAACAGGCAGCAGACTGCTAGGCACAGAAGGTACATAAACACACACACACTGCCGAACTTATTAGCTATTGTAAAACAAATACAAAATCAACTCACTTAAAGACAACTGCTTCCAAATACTTGTATTAAATGAAAAGCAAACAGTAGGTGTACAATTAAAAAAAAATCACACAACACTAGGTTATAGTCCAACAGGTTTATTTGGAAGCACTAGCTTTCAGAGCGCCGCTCTTTCAACAGGTGTTTGTGGAGTATAAGATTGTAAGACACAGAATTTATAGCAAAAGTGTACAGTGTGATGCAACTGGAATTATATATTGAATAACACCTGGATTGTTTGTTAAGTCTCTCATCTTTTAGAATGACCATGTTCGTCTCAGTTCTTTCAAATATAAATCACAGAACTCTTTTAAAAGCTACATTCTCAAGTGAACTTTAACAATTGGTGCCATGTCGGCCCAGATAATGCATTGAAGGTGTGAGCTGCCCTGTGTGAGACTGTCTGTGCCACAATGGTCAGACTGATTCTAATCTAAAAAAATGGATTTACAGAATCTTACATGGATTCATGCAGTTTTTGAGCAAAGTAAAATGCACAGACAGTCTCACACGAAGCTAACACCTTCAATGCCTTATCTGGGCCGACATGACATCAATTGTTAAAATTCTCTGTTTAACCATCAATAAACACGTTGATTTGGACTCCATTTACCAACCTCTGAGAAAAAGAACCAGAAATAATATCACACATTGTAAGACACCGGAGGCTCACTGATGATGTTACCAAGCATGGTGACAAAATGTCTGAGAACAAACCTTCCAGCTCAGCGAGCAAATTTACAACCTGAACCACAATCTGAGCTACAAATCTTCACAAAAAATAAAAGAAATGTGTATGTTAGCTCTTATTATATTCCAAGCAGCATGTAAGAGTAAATACATTCTCCTACAATTATAGAGGCATTGGAGAGGCCACAATTGAAATCCTGCCTACACGCTTGGTCTCCCAGCCGAAGGGAAGGCATACAAGAGAGTACAACAAAAGTTCAACAGACTTAATTCCTGAAAAGAGGGGATTGTCTTGTGAGAAAAGATTGAATAAAAAATGCCCATATTCCTTCGAGTTCAGAAGAACGGGAGATGATCTAATTGAAACACGAAAATTCCCGAGAGCTTGACAAAGTAGCTGCTGAGAAAATGTTTCCTTGGACCGGGGAATCTAGAACATAGGGTTCACAATCTTTGAATGGCAGGGAAACCACTCAGGACTGAGACAAGGAGAAATTACTTCGTTCAAAAGGATTGTGATTTTCCCAGAGAGCTGTGGATGCTTCATTATTTAATTTACTCATGATGTGGATTGGTGGATTGTTTTAGGTGCGGGGATATAAGAGTATTGTATGGGGTATGTTAGGGGTAATGGGATAATGCTGGAGGGTGGAGTTGAGCTGGAAGATCAGATATGATCTTGATTGATAACAGAGCAGCTTGAAGGGCCAGGTGAGCTAATCCAGCTCCTATTTTTTATACTTATCTGTCCTCATGTTTAAATAAATAATTTTTGCACTTGTGTATGATCACATTGTAGATGAAAAATGCTACATGACTGTTTTGTCTCATCAACATTTCTCAAATTTTCAATTAAAGTGGTGCCCATTTAGAAGATGGAGCACTATTCAAGACAGCTGCACCACCTTCTCTGTCATTTTGCAAAATGGAAATCATGATCTTTTATAGGAATAACCAAGGAGAATAGTAATTAAATTATCTTTCACACTTTCCGTCCTCAATTGCAGTGTTTCCCAGAATTTGTCTGTGGCAGTTCAGCCATCTGCACCAAGCACAAAGAGACGCCCTCAACAGCTGTTCTCATTGACTGTAAAATACTCATTTCAATTTCACAGAATTCATAGCCCCTTGCAATTACTACTAGAAATAAATTGATTTCTCATGCCTTTAATTACTTTTATTACAAATTACAAAATGTGTATTGTAAGAAAACTTAAGCCAAAGTTCAAGGTCATTTCAGTCCTTTTCAGACCCTCGTTTTAGAGTTGAGGTATTGAAATGAATTCCCTGAGCAGCAAGGAGTTAACCTTTTAGCCACCAGTTTTTAATGTGATTCAAATTAAAATACCGAGTTAAATAAATCGGATTCTAAACAGCTCAGCATTCCATGCAGTAATTGTGCTTTGATCATATTCCAGGTATTCAGCAATTCTTACAGCATCAGGAGGTGTGTTAGTTTCATTAGTTTAGCATGTTGAGTTCCTAATCTTAGTTAGGTTACCAAACACAGAGACACAGAATGCTGCATTGCTTAGAAATTAAAGTCAACAATAAGGTTTATGAAATTCTGATTTGATGCAAATGTAAGGTGCAAAATAATTCTTTTGAATACATTGCATACACAAAGAATAAAATGTGAGAGGTAGCTGTGCAGGACTGATGGAACTGATAGTGGTGAATGCCCCTTCTCTACTCGGAGAACATTTCACCATTATATTCTATTGTGAGTTTCACACAAACTGAAAGCATTGAGGCAGCCAACAACATGGTGGTGGATCAGATCAACTTATATAAATGAGTGCTTTCTCACCAATGATACCCTATAGTTCTAGACTCCATTCTGTTGGCCTTGAACTCCCACTCCATTAAAGATGTGTATTCATGAGTAGCTTATTGATAATGAGATTGATACCACTCTGTAATCTTTCCATTTCATAGGAAATAATATCCTGCACAACCTCCATGGAGAGTTCATCGTTTCCTTGACAGACTTCCAGGTTGCCTGAACTAGCCACTACCACAGGCCAATCAGTATTGTGAAGCCCAGTATAAATTCAGACCCTTAAAGCTGTCAGTGACTAGGCTGAGGTCAGATCAAATGGATTTCCTAACCCACTATGACAGATTCCGCCATGTCCCCAAGGCCTGACCCTAGAACTGGTATTTGAGTTTGATACCTCTTAAAAGTGTGTTACAGCAAGCTTCAGAACTTTAACTATTTATGGATTGAAAGAAACAGCAATAACTCTTTCTGGAACAAACTGTTAAGAGACAAAGTCAAACTCTTACACAGAAATTGAAAGCAATTAGCCAGCCAGGGAGAAGCTACTTAAACAAAGCTGTTTTAACGACTATTTGATAAATGGCTACCTTATGCCACTAGGACAGATGACTGCCCTGCAGATAAATTTAAGGAGTAAATCACAGAAAAGCTATGTCTTCAAACAGACAGTCGATGCTGAATGTGACAAGGAAGCTACTTCTGATAACAGGGCAATCTGCAGGCTTGATGGTTCCAGAGGAGTAGTCAATATTTTGGATGAAAGAATCTAAAGAATCATCAATAATGTCACACAACAAACTTGAAGGACAGAAAATTGTATAAAACTTCGACTTCAGGACTCTTTAACAGCAGAATTTCAAAGAACACTGCACAAGGATCAAATCTTGGTCATCTAGAGACAGACACTGTTGGTTGGGAGAGTAGCTAAATTCCACCTTGATCGGGTTGGGTTGTGAGGCTTAACTTGTTTACTAGAGGGGTTATTTGGTTGCTACATGCAATGAAGTTTAAATCATTATTTCAGTACTTGATTGTAAGATTTCTTAATATGTAGCCAAAATTAAAAGTAACTGGTGGTAACTTACCAACAAAAGCAACAAACTGAACAGCTTGCATATCTGCTGTCATTCTGATTCATTCACATCACCTTGAGATCTTTATTCAAGGCAGACTCTCTACCATTGATAGAAATACAACGTCTCCATAGTTCAACTTCCTGAATATCGTGCAACAATTGATAATTTTTCGATTTATCAAAATTTAAGTGCATATCACTGTGAAGATCCATGGTGGACCAGAGATTGGGAGAAATTTAGAAACCAATGAAAGTTGAGTAAAAGTATAGTAAAGATGGAGGAGCTACAATATAAGAATAAACATGCGAGAAAAATAGAAATTGATAGACTGTGACAGTTCAGTCTTCCATGTTTAAAGCATATACTAGTTCCATAATCTTATAACCAAAAACTTCAAACCTTGAGAAAGAAACAGAAACAGACCTTTTGTGGCATTTGCTACAGAAAATGAGATTGATGGAAAGGTCTGTGATGTTGGAGCAAGATTTTGAAAGGCTTAGAAGGTGCTGTTACTTGAGTTTAGAAACAGTATTCCTTTAGGAAGCAGGTTCCACCTAGAAGGGATAAAGTTTCTAAAATAAAGAAGCACTGCATTTTTAACTGATAGTTATGAGTTATCCCATAAAACACCAAGATGGCACTAAACGTTTTTGTGCACAGCTCTGCAGGAGCCAGAGAAATAATCAGAATATTAATGACCATGTGCAGAATGTACTGATGAAGGACAGCCAGTGGGAAAAAAAACAGTAAATGAAAACAGTAATGCCTTGTATTAGCATATTGGCTGTAATGGAGCTACAGTTTGATGTATACAAGACAAGTTTGACCAATATCTTTCATCTGCAAGTTTTACTGGTTTTTCCTTCTGGGAAATTCTCTCCAGAATAATGGTCAGTTATTACTGGGACTGATGTCAAAGTGCTGAATAATTATACCAAATTCATACTTGAACATGACCTCATAGGAATAAGCTGTTAACATAGGTGTCGGAAGTGTGGTGCTGGAAAAGTGCAGCAGGTCAGGCAGCATCTAAGGAGTAGGAGAATCTATGTTTCAGGCTTAAATCCTTCCTGATGAAGGGTTATGCCCAAAACATTGATTCTCCTGCTCCTTGGATACTGCCTGATCTGCTAAGTTTTTCCAGCACCACACTCTGGACTCTGATCTCCAACATCTGCAGTTCTCACTTACTTCTATAGAGTCAGAATCATATAGCGTGGACACAGAGCCCTCAGTCCAACTCCTCCATGCCAACCAAGTTTCTCAAACCAACTAGTCCCACTTACCCGAGTTTGACCCATATCCTTCTAAACTTTCCTACCAATGTATTTGTCCAAATGTCTTTTAAATGCTCTAACTGTACCTGCAACTAACACTTCCTCTGGCAGTTCATTCCAAATATGTACCACCTTCTGTGTGAAAAAGTTGCCCCACATGTCCTTTTTAAATCTTCCTCCTCTCCCCTTAAAATGATGCCCTCTTGTTTTGAAGCCCCCACCTTCGTGAAATGCCCCTCATGATTTTATAAACCTCTATAAAGGTCACCCCTTCAGCTTCCTGCACTCCAGTGAAAGTAGTTCCAGCTTATCCAGCCTGTCCTTATAACTCAAACCCTCCTGTCCTGGCAACATACTTGGAAATCTTTTCTGAACCATCTCCAATTCAATAATAGAGGCAGGCACGGTAGATTCATTTAAGATGCGTCTGGACAGATGCATGAGTAGGTTGGGAGCAGAGGGATACAGATACTTAGGAATTGACCGACAGGTTTAGACAGTACATTTGGATCGGCACAGGCTTGGAGGGCTGAAGGGCCTGTTCCTGAGCTGTAAATTTTCTTTGTTCTTTATCCTTCCTGTAGCAGGGTTACCAGAACTGTATATAGTACTCCAAAAATGGCCTCACTAACGGCCTGTACAACCTCAACATGACGTCTCCTAGAATATAAGGCTAATCTGAAATTGACAATATAATAAAAGAATTGGGAACAACAGTCAGTTCTGATGTAACTTGATAGTCCCATTCTCATGCGATCTTGCATTATAAGAAAATCACGCAATAGCTGCTCTATTTAAACTAGAGGGCTGGAATAGCATTATGACCAATACAGGTGAGGAAAATTTGTGTTCTACAAATAATGCTCTAAATTCTTCAATCGCTTTAAAGCCAATCGCTTTGAAGAATCGTGCATTATAGCAGAATAGACTGTATTTGTACTCCTGCCATTACAAAGAACTATTTTGACTAAAATCTAGAAGTGGGATTGATTGGGATTTAGAAATAAAAAGCACAAGTTGAATGTGTTATTAGAGTCTTAGGAAGGAACAGGAGAGTAGCTGAATCTGAAAACATTCTGTGTTCTTTACAGAAAGGCAATTGAAAATTAAACTGCTGGCTATCCCTCAGACAAGACAATCCTGTTTCAAGTGTCTATATTTCATTGTCCCTTTGTTCTTCCATTTCTCTCTTAAATAATTCCAACACATTGTTTTTTATCTCGTAATAGTTAAAAATGTTTTATATCAAAATTGTTCAGGACTTCATTCTTTGATGTCTGGAACCTTGTCACATGTTATATTGTCACAATGATAAGATATTCCAATGTAGCAGAATCAAGCATCAAGTGATTGGTGCATTATACGTTCAATTTGAAAGTATCCATTCTTCAATTCACAGGTTTAAAGCACTTTATAGCAGCACATTATTAGGAGAGTTTGTAAATGATGGAATTCCCCTAAGTAGCACAAACTTCACTCAGAATGGTGATTGTACAAGCACCAAGAATAGCTTGTAAATTGCATATAGTCAGTCTGTTTTCAAAACATTACAGCTTTCTTCACTGGCCCTCCCAACTCCCATAAACTTCCATCAGCTTGCCATCTCTCCCAATCTCATGCCCTCCTACACATCACTTCCCTCACTCAAACTCCTCACTCCCATCTGCTACTACCTCTTCCCAGCCTTCTCACTTGCTGCGACCCTTTCCAGATTCTTCCCACTCCCACATCATTCCCGACCACTCACTGCCCATTTTGCCGCTTCAGGATCCTATTACTCCCTCTAGTTCTCACCCTTCTCGGTGGGTGCAACAAGAGAGATGTTCAGTGGCACAGAATGAATGAGGCCCCAACAAGGAGGGAGTGAGGGGTTCAGGGAAATGGGCTGCTGAGTGGGAGGAGGTCAGCTGAAGGGAGCGACTAAGATGGCAAGAGAAAGGGAGCACCAAGGTCAGAGGTCGTAAGAGTACAAAATTAGTAAGAAGATCTTGCCGAGTCTAGATTTCCTACAGTGCAGATGCAGGCCATTCAGCCTGCACCAACCTTCCAAAGAAGATGCCACCATGACCCATCCTCCTTTGCTATCCCTGTAACCCTGCATATACTATGGATAACCCACTGAGCCTGCACATCCATGGGCAATTTAGCATGGCCAGTCAACCTAATGTGCACATCTTTGGACCATAGGAGGAAACCAGACCACCTGGTGGAAACCAATACAAACATGGGGAGAACGTGCAAACTCCACACAAGTTGGAATTGGACTCAGGTCCCTGCTGCTTTGAGAAAGCACTGCTGATCACTGAGTCACTGTGCTGTTCTCAACTCCACTTTGGGCCAGTTAGGTTCAAGCAGCCCACAGGATTTTAACACAGAAATCACAGATCAACAATGGAAGCACCCTTATTACTTCTTATAGAAAGACAGTTTTCATTTAGCACAGTTTTGTTAATGTTTCGTCTTTTAGGATCAGATTAGGAATTCTGACCATGAGATTGCTGTCTTATGATTTATTTCTGCTTTACAGGAATCGGCTTTAATCGTAAAGATGAAGATATCATCATTGACTGTTATTTTGGGATATAATAGACAAATCATTCTGGCACAATTCTGTGCATTGAGCTCAAAAATTTAAAGATTGCTGTCAGACATAGAATACTTATTGATAGACTCAACATTGAAGTGATTGCATTGGTGTGAGCTTTGGTTTCTTGCCAAGTTGTTCAAAACTGAAAATGGCTGACAAGGTTGCAGCTGGTGCATTCAGAGGTGAGTTTTTTTTTAAATATTGCGATATGATCATTGTTACCGAACAACCTCTCTGTCTCCTAAAAGAAAAATTACAGTGTGGAATCTCATTCACTCAGACAAAAATTTGTGTCGGAGATTTTAAAAATGTTTTTAATATTTTCTGTCTATCTCTTTCATCTCACTCCCTCCATCCCATTTTCACTTTCCAAGTTTTATTTCAAGTGAATAATATGATGTTATTTTTATATTTCCTGCCCTGTACTTGCTCATTTGGATGCTGTGGGGTTCAGTGATGAGTCTTAAACGGAATCAGAGTTTTTGATCATCAAGTATTGACTGCCCACACCAGTCATCAAGTATTGATCAATTCCAATCCCTTTTTCAGCTTTCGGCCTGTAGTCTTGTATATATGGCATTTCAAGTGCTCATCCAAATATTTCTTAAAATGTCTTGACAGTTCCTGCCTCTACCACTCTTTTAGTCAGTGAGTTTCACATACCCACAACCCTCTGGGTGAGCATATTTCTCTTCAAATCTCCTCTATGCTCCTTACCTTAAAACTGGTATTGACCCATCTATATTTCTCCCTATCTCCCCTATCAATGTTCTGCAAAACTTTGTAACCTCGACCAGATTCCCACTCAGCCTTCTCTGCTCTGGGGAAAACAAGCCCAGCATATATAGTCTCTCCTCATAGCTGGATTGCTCCTGCCTAGCTAACGTGCTGGTGAATTTCCTCACTGTCTAGAACAATCATGTCCTTTTGTAGGTGGATACTGGAACTGTATACAGTATTCTAGCAGTGCCCTAACTAACACGGTATGTGTTATAACCTCTTTGCTCTTATATTCAATGCCTTGACTAATAAAGGCAAGTATCTCATATGCCTTCTCAAATATCTATCTGTTGTGCTGCCTTCAATGATATATGGACACAGAGACCGAGAAACCCCCGATCCTCTGTACTCCCCACAGTCCTACAATTCAATACATACTCCTTGCCTTGCCTCATACTCCTGAAGAAGGGCTTATGCCCGAAACGTCGATTCTCCTGCTCCTTGGATGCTGCCTGACCTGTTGCGCATTTCCAGCAACACATTTTCAGCTCTGATCTCCAGCATCTGCAGTCCTCACTTTCTCCTTGCCTTGTTAGCCCTCCTCACACTTTTCAGTGTTCAATTCCATTTGCCACTATTCTGCCTACCTGTCCAGCATGTCTAGATCATCTATACAAAGACCAAAGACATTACAGCAAGAAACAGGCCCTTCGGCCCTTCAAGCCTACACCGATCCAAATCCTCTATCTAAACCTGTTGCCTATTTTCTAAGGATCTGTATCCCTTTGCTCCCTGCCCATTCATGTATCTGTCTAGATACATCTGTTATCTGATGAGAATTGATGAGAATAATTAAATCTGAAGAGCTGGTCTGTTGCCTGACTTGCTCATACATGCCAGAGATGCCCTGTGAAAGGTGCAGTGCTGGATCATATTGAATTGAATTGAGTTGAATTGCCCAATGACTAAAAGTCTTTATTCTAAAATCAATCAAATTTATATGTGCAACTGTCAGTGAGATGAACAGCAAGTACTGTTTCTTCCCTGCTAACTTGGGCCCTTGTTAATTATTGCAAATTTGGAATTAATATTTTGAAATCCAGTTAACAACAGACTCACAAATCTCAACTATCTGTTGATAAATTTAAGTAATGCATTCAGAAACAGTAGCTGTAAGCACCATTTAAAAACAATGGAGCGACAGATTTGTATCTTCTGTTTGGAAGTGCACTTAGGTATTTTCTGACTGGCATGTTCAGGGATATTATCGAACACATCTAGAACAGAGGCAAGGACACTATCACTGTGCCACAAGAGCTCTCCAGATTTTCATTTACCATTCACAATTATATTAGAAACTGGGTGGTTGCAATTACAGCAAACATGATTTTAAAGGCAGTCCCTGGCATTAAAAACACAGGGATAGGTTTTCAATTGTCTTTGCAGGTGATTTCCCAAACTTTGTTGGTTGAGCAAAATATTAGTGATAATTTCTTCTCATCAAAACTGAAACAAAATTAAACTAATACACGACCAGTCACCTTTATTGATGAATAAGTGTTTGACTTACTTACCAGCACCACAGAAATAATCAAGTTATGTTCACAGGAAAGTGAAGGATTATGAAACCCTGCAAAAAGTGCAACCAGTGACAACATTGAACAAGCAGCCATTGTATTGGAGGCGTTAATGCTTAGTTCTTTGTACAGGACAGTAGGCTGACAGCTGGACTTATACAACAGCACAAAGATGATCAAACACTTAAATATCATGAAGAACAAAAATTTTATTAATTTGTACTCCTTTTTACATGCTTATATAATTCTAATTAATCAACACATAACAAAGTAACAATCAGAGATGTAAGCAGCTTTGCCCACTTGCCTGAAAAACAAAGTAAGGATTTAAGAGGGTCACTCAAATTACAGTGTAAACATCTTAGCGAGCTGTGTGCAGTGAACTGGTTCTTTTTGTATGGTACTGACATTTCAGTGGCAAAGAGAACCAGTCCGTTTCACTCCCAACAACTAGGCCATAACTTGGAAAAGCTGTAGATGGGCTTCTCAATCATAACAACATTGTAATTGTTGTAATAATGTAAATTAATTAGATTTTTTGCTGTAATTTAGTTTTATGGCCACATTTGCAATTTATGAACTGTGACTGTGAGCAGGATTTCTCTGGTGTCCTTGTGAGTTGAATAACATTATCAAATGTCCTTGCTATAGAGCACTTGTGAGAGCACAAAAAAAAGATGTGATTTTCCTGAGTCTAAACTGCGTTTTACACAGAACACAGATTGTGAGGCATATTACAACCAATCCTATCACCTCCTGCCAATAACAGGTAAGGAATAATTTGGACAACTCACAAAAACTTTACAAGAAATACACTGCCAAGACCATCACCTCTTCTCATTCCGTTATTAACTAGGAACCAAAAAGGAATTCTTTAGAACTCACTCTGATTTACACAAACATGCTTACTGAAGGTGCCATTCAAAAGGCAGAATAAACATCGTTGAATCCCAACAGAGTGCCCTATGGCTGTAACCCTGTGCTTCCCATGGCTAATCAACCTAACCTGCACACCCCTGGACACTATGGGCAATTTAACATGGCCATTTAACCTATACATCTTTTGGACTGTAGGAGGAAACCCATACAGACATGGGGAGAACATGCAAACTTGACACAGACAGTTGCCAGAGGCTGGAATCAAACCCAGGTTGTGGCACTGTGAGGCAGCAGTGCTAACCACTGAGCCACTGTGCTGCTCCATGATGTTATGATTCTATTAAACATTGTCATTTGCTGTTTTATAACAAATTGCAAATCTCAGTACAGGGTAGGTTGGAAAAAGTGTGTCTACAACATGCTCACAGAGTCACACTTCATAAATTGTAAATGTGGCCATAAAATTAAATTATAGCAAAAAAGCTAATTAATTCACATTATTACAACAATTACAATGTTGTTATGATTGAGAAGCCCGTCTACAGCTTTTTCCAAGTTATGATTTGGGAACCATTTCTCTGCCTTTTCTACAACTAGAAACATAGTCTAGAAATAATGGTGGTTAAATATATCACCTTCAATTAAACTGAGTTTTACTTATTTGTACAAAATGTTAATGATCTTCACTGGTAAACTGCCTGAACGAGAACAGAGATCTTTCCTTGCACTCAGATTGTATCAGCCTTCAATAGCTAAGCAATAGCTTGGCTTTCAACGGTATTTTTGATTTAAACAAAAGACCATAATTTTAAATTTGCATTATAAGCAGCGTTCATGTTTTCCAGCTGAAAATCAGTTTCAGTTCTAAAGGATATTTGTTTTGAACTTGAGGATGATTCTGGGCTAGGGGAATCTGTCAGACCATGTCAATTGACATTTGACAACAAGAATGCCCTCCAGATCTGGTTCCCGCTGAAAAGAGGCCAAATGCCTGCCTGCATTCTGAAAACACATTGAAATTCAGAAAATAAAAATGATTGCCATTTTGTGTCTGATGTTGGAGGCACTCTAAAGACTATAGTTTATCCCGGAAAATTGTACCTCAGTAAGCCTTAATCCCTAACCTCAGTAGTGTAATTACAATGCAAATTGTTTAAAATTACAGGAACTGGTTTAAGGCAATCCAACTTCATTTCAGAATGGGCTCCTTACCGCAGCAATTTAAATCAGAAATAACAAAGTGAAATAACAATGAGCAGAATCTTCTGGCCCTTAGTAGCCAATGATTAGTCACCCAAGGGTCACATCCTGCCAATGGTGGTATTTACTCAGTGGCAGATAGGCCTGTTGCTAACTGCTATACAGAGGAGATAAAACATTGCCAGGTCTGGAAAATACAATCACCCAGGAGAAAGTGAGGACTGCAGATGATGGAGATCAGAGTCAAGAGTGTAGTGCTGGAAAAGCACAACAGGTCAGGCAGCATCCGAGGAGCAGGAGAATCGACATTTCGGATATGAGCCCTTCATCACGAATAATCAATCACTCAACCAAAAACACTCAGTGCCTGATCAAGTGACTGGTCATCAGGGAGGTGTTGGTCACAGAGCCACCCACTTACCATCCTGCAACCTGACTGCACTCACTGCCACTCAGCTTAGTTACTTGTAGCCTGGGTGACTCTGGAATCTCCGGAGTTCTCAGAGACTGGCAGCTCTCGGTAAGGACAGACCGCCACCCCAAGGCCTTGATATTCCAGGAGAAGGCCAGCTCTTGGCTTCATCATTATCTGACTGGTTTGTGTTTCAGCAGTGAGACCCCTGACAATTCCATCCAAACTACCCTGTCCTTGTGATCCGAAATTCTGAAGGAGTGATACTCTTGAACAAGGTCTGTTAAAGTATTTTGTCCACTTGTAGAAACTTCAAAAAAAAAATCTTCCATTCTGTGGAAGAGCAGAGTAATGGAACAACAATAACGTTCTCTCAGTAAGATTATTACAGCTACATAATATTTAATTATGCAAAGTAATGTGACACTTACCATTGCAATTGAACTTGGCAGAACATGATTTGCTGCAAGTTTGACAACTTGAGTCTACAGTTGTATTCTTGCCATACAAATATTTTGTCAAATTAACACAAAACTGGGTCTAGAACAGCACAGTAGGACACAATTGGTAGAAATTATTATTGTTGGAAGAGTATCCAAATGACAGAGATCAATTTTATTTTAAAACATTGCTTAGGGTTGAATACTTTTACATTTTCCCATTATTAAAAATGTGTTTTCAATTCTTGTGGGATCTCGCTTCTCACTGAGAGAAAAAGATACATCTGAAGTGAGAGATTCACATTCCCTCAGCATAAATCCAAACTGAAGCAAACATCCACACTGTAATCTAATCTAATCTAATCCAAGCTGTGGCTAGTTCTGAATTTAAAGGAAGCTTTGATGGTCTCAAACTATAATCAGAAATACTCCATATTTTCAGGATTTCTCTTTCTGTAGAGTAAAAAGATCAAGAAAGAATGAAACTATTTTGATAATTTTCCTAATAATAGAGAACTTGCGCACAATGATCATACCATTAAATACGACCACTATTTCTAAAATACTTCCGAAAAGCATCCCGGAAATTGTAGCTCTTGCGATGACCACATCCTGATAATAAATGCTTATATCTTGCCTGTCTGTTTCATGCATTGTCTGGAATATTCTGCTTTTAATTGTTGCCTAGTGGATAGCCAATAATCTATCACCTAGGAGAAAGTGAGTACTGCAGATGCTGCAGATCAGTGTCGAGAGAGTCGTGCTGGAAAAGCGCAGCAGGTCAGGCAGCATTCAAGGAGCAGGAGAATCGATGTTTCGGGCATAAGCCCTTCTTCAGGAATAATCCATCACCCTCAGTTGTAGGACCACTTATTATAAGAAACTAGAACCTGGATCAGTATTGGGTTTATTCAGACTTGATCAATGGTATCACCGCAGTTTAAAAATGTAGTTAGCAGATTTGTGTTCATATTCCTTACTATTAGGTACACAATCTGAAGAAGATATCAAACAAACTTGGGTACCTCCCACAGCTGGCATGAAAACTCAGGGTGATAATGTCCCAAGTACCAATAACATAGCTCCGCACTGAGCAGCCTCCTAGTGAGAAATATTTTAAAAACATTCATTGCATGAAACACTGAACAACTTTGCCAGAGTGAAGTCGCAAGACTACGTTTTCTCAGTCTACAAGATACATCAGAAGCTACATACTGACAGTGGAACTACAGATTCTGAAAATGTACCACACAACATTTTAAATGGAAAAAAAAAACATAGGGATGTTTTTAAAATACTGCTGACACTCCTCATCTTTCTTCATCCAATTTTGCTTATTGTTATGTATTGCTTTCTTAAAGAAGACTAAATAATTGGTTGATGATGGTACCAAAAAGTGATTATTTTCAGAGGCTGAATATTACTGGGAATAAGATTAGTGCCAATTTTGGAGGCTTTCTCTCCACCAGGCAGTGATAGTGTTAGGATAGCCAGGTTTCTCTCGCTATCTTTCCAAACTCACCTCATTATTTATCCCCATTGGTCACTGTAATCATCCACTCAGCACACCAACAGAACCACTTGTGACCACTGGCACCTGCCAGCATCCCTGGCACAAGCACCAACTTCAAAGTGAGGCACTGGAAGGCCACAGCTACCCTGCACACTTCTTGTCAATTAGCAACCCGTTTTGCCGGCAAGGTTCTGGTGGGTGGTTGGGAGAGGGGGGGGTCACTGTTCATGGAGCTTGCCCAGAGACATCCACTGATTCATATTAGTGAGGTGAGGTGATGTAATATTGAGAGTGTACATGTATGATAAATACGCCTCTCGCCACTCACCGTCAAAAATCTCATCTTGCCGTTCCAACACTTATATGGGAAATGAGATCTTCTGCTCTCCACAGTAAGAATCTGCTTATTGCCAATCTTATGTGATTCTTCCAATTTCCTCACCTATGTCCATGTCACTTAGTGGCCTGGAAGATTCACCAGACTGTCAGTTAGCCAAGAGTGGAGCACAGTTTGGGAATTTGGTTTGGTCACTTTCTCAAAGTTCAGCTTGGGCTTCTGCTCATCTGTCTAATGTTTAATCAACTTTGAATTCTTTAAGGAATCAGAGATGTACAGCATAGAAACAGACCCTTCGGTCCAACCCTTCCACGCCAAGCAGATATCCTAAATTAATCTAGTCTCACCTGCCAGCACTTGGCACTTATCCCTCCAAACCCTTCCTATTCATATACCCATCCAGATGCCTTTTAAATGTTGTAATTGTACCAGCCTCCACCACTTCCTCTGGCAGCTCATTCCATACACACACTACCCTCTGTGTGAAAAGGTACCCCATAGGTCCCTTTTAAATCTTTCCCCTCTCACCCTAAACCTATGCCCTCTAGTTATGGACTCCCCCCACCTCAAGGAAAAGATTAGATTAGATTACTTACAGTGTGGAAACAGGCCCTTCGGCCCAACAAGTCCAC
>NC_057710.1:155452731-155490096 GCF_004010195.1 Chiloscyllium plagiosum | reverse complement strand
ACCCTCCAACCCTGGCAACATCCTTGTAAATCGTTTCTGAACCCTTTCAAGTTTCACAACATCCTTTGGATAGGAGGGAGATCAGAATTGCACAAAGTATTCTGAAAGTAGCCTAACCAATGTCCTGTACAGCCGCAACATGACCTCCCAACTCCTGTACTCAATACTCTGACCAATAAAGGAAAGCATTCCAAACGCCTTCTTCACTATCCTATCTACCTGCGACTCCACTTTCAAGGAGCTATGAACCTGCACTCCAAGGTCTCTTTGTTCAGCAACACTCCCCAGGTCCTTACCATTAAGTGTATAAGTTCTGCCCTGATTTGCCTTTCTCAAAATGCAGCACTTCGCGTTTATCTGAATTAAACTCCATCTGCAACTCCTCAGCCCATTTGTCCATCTGATCAAGATTGAAAATGGTATCATGAAATGAGCAATTAATGTCTCTCTAGCATTATTTTGATGTAAGTCCATGTGGATAACACCTTCATTAAAGTAGCAAATTAAAATGTTAACACGCAATCTATTTTTGATGAATATCATGTAAGAATTCCAACATCTCAGTTGAAAAAAAATGTAAATTAAAATTCCCTTAATTGAGAAATAGATTAATGGCTTTAAATAGGAACAAATTTCAAAAGACTTCCCTTCATTCCCTTAATGAGGAAAATCCAATTTGTACCATTTTAGATTTTGCTACTTACCTGTATTATGACAAGTTAACAGAGAAAGCCATTGTCACAAGTATTGGTTCATTTTGATATTGTTGACTAAATACGTACAAAACAAAGTCATGGTCTTTGTTGTTGTTCACTTGATTATATGTAGCCCTGAGGAAAAGTCGAAGACGCAAAATGATAAATGATGCTTTACAAAGCAAAATAACTGAATGAACAATTACCTCTTCTATCTATTCACACTAACCATATTTGTGGAAAGCATCTGATCACTTACCTTTGATGAAAGTGAAAGTGTGTTTATAGTCCACATTAGATGTATTCTTTTCTTAAGGATTGTAATTTGAATATGCACTGGTAAACATGTCAAACATTGACATTTCCGTCTATCGAGAAGAATTAACACAAATTTAGGTCAGACTGCTAAGGCATTCCCAGTTGAGTTAATTTAATTAGGCCGGACCAATTAGTTTGGGTTCAGAATGATTGCAGAATTCTCGGTTGTAGGAGAAATCCATCGTATTCATTTGTATCACTGATAATTGTTGAAAAATGTGGTGCTGGAAAAACACAGCAGGCCAGGCAGCATCCGAGGAACAGGAGAATCAACGTTTCAGGCATAAGCCCTTCTTCAGGAATTTCCTGCTCCTCTGATGCTGCCTGGCCTGCTGTGTTTTTCCAGCACCACAGTTTTCAACTCTGGTCTCCAGCATCTGCAGTCCTCACTTTCTCCTCACTGATAATTGTGCCATTTTCTGTAATTTGGATATACTGTCAGTTCATTATTAATTTGATTTCTGATATCAACACAGAGGTCAGATGTCAAACAAGAGTTTTGTTCTGGCTGGCTTAAAGTTTGCATCAAACACACATGCAGGACCAGTGGAATAATATTGCCCCACACTGCCAGCAACAATTGACTAGCATCCACAATAACATTAGGAGACACTGCAGGGCAAAAATGATAAACATGCCAGAGACATTTCTTTATGACCCGGAAGGAAGTGGCACAATGGTCAAATCAGGATTTCAAATACACAGGAGACGTTCAACTTCTGGTTGCATGTTTTGATCAAGTAAAATGATCTATAAGCCAGCAAATTTAATTTTGGGGTCCAGTGCACCCGTTCTAAACCAAATGTGTGCTTGACGCCACACTTTCAGGTGATTCTCAGCCACCCAATTGAAACATATGTTCAGCACTCAGGGTGGCACTAAGACTCAATGGTTAGCAATGATGCTTCACAGCACTGGGGAACCACATTCGATTCGAGCATTGGTTGGTGTGTGTGTGTGTGTGTGTGTGTGTGTGTGTGTGTGTCCCCTCCTGTGATATTTGAGAGTTAACTTGCTTTGCTGACCTGCAGGAAATTGGATGTCCCAAGGCTAGGGTAGGATGCCTCTGACTTACAGATAGACTGTAAGAAAATGACATTATCATCTCCTGTTATTCAGGGCCATTTACATAGCCATTTCCTTGCCATTAAGAGCAATTTACATTGTCAGTCCTATTCAGAAATCAATACGAGCATTGCAGTTGGAATTTGACTGCTCCCCTATAGTTACAAAAAAATACAATTGCCACCAGACCTGGCCATGAAGTGATGGTTTGCATTACATTGTTTCTGGAGATGATGTGGTCACTGCATTGTGTCTTGAGTGGTATGTGACTGTGGGAGAGTGGCTTGGAGTTGTCTTGTGGGCATCACTGATTGTGATGTAAAGATTTTGTATAAAGGAAGGACTGTTCCTTTGTTCACGGACTTCGCAACCATGGTGAGGAGTGTTCAGGATTTCTACAAAGCTTATATTGTACTGTACTTGCTTTAATAAAATTTGTTTGCTTGTTCATAGAAGTTAGCATGTTGCAGTTGCATCAAGTGTGTAAGATCTCAGAGAAAAATAACTTAACACACCCACATTCCAAAGATGTGCAGATTAGGTGAGTTGGCCATGCTAAATTGCCCATAATATCCAGGGATGTGCAGCCTGGGTGGATTAGCCACGGTAAATGCAGATAGGGATAGGGTAGGAAAACGTGAGGTCTGCAGATGCAAGCAATCAGTCGAGAGTGTGGTGCTGAAAACGTACACCGATTCAGGCAGCTTCCAAGGAGCAGGAAAATCGATGTTTCGGGCATAAACCCTTCATCAGGAATGAAGCTTCTGGGCCAGGGAGGCTGAGAGATAAATGGGAGGGGGATGGGTTTGGGGTGATGTAGCTGAGAATGTGATAGGTGGATGAAGGTGAGGGAGAAGGTGATAGGTCAAAAAGGAGGGTGGAACGGATATTTGGGAAAGGTGATGCAGAGGTCAAGAGGGCAGTGCTGAGTGGGAGGCTTGGGACTGGGATAATGTGGGGGGAGGGGAAATGAGGAAACTAGTGAAATCCACATTGATCCCGTGTGGTTGCAGGGTCCCAAGATGGAATAGGAGGTGTTCTTCCTCCAGGTGTCGGGAGGTAAGAGTTTGGCCTTAGTCCCGTTCACACCAGGGTGAATACTCTCCCCAATCCAAGTTACCAATCAGCTCACTGTGGGTCCTAGCTGACTCCCCATTCTCTGACACAGAAGTTGCTGTAGATGTCCCTTTCCTCTGACATTGAATGAGGCTTTAAACGAAGTTGGTGTGCTGAATGGTTACCCCTTCAAACTTGATAGCCATTTTAAATGAAAGTTGTATTTCTATGCTTCTTACTTTGAAACCATTATGATCAATTTCAGTTCAACTGCAGAAAAGACAGGATATGAAATCTGTCAACATATTGGGATGGGCCCTGCATGACCAATTTGTTTCACATCAGCAAATTATTACTCATCCCATGTGTAAACTTAGACATTGTTCTGACAAGCAAAGCAGAGATTTTAAACTTAAAGGTTCGAGTTCAGTTGCTTTTTATTCCAAGAGCATTAGTACTAACCGAGAGTAAAGTTTATTTCTGCATTTTATGGGGAATGTATCCGGCATTTCACACAGACATTTACAATTTTAGGCACAGAAAAAAAAATACCTTAATGCTGTAAGTAAGTGTATTTCACAAGAGCAGTAACCAAAATTATGAGTTATCACGAGACAGGAAATGGAGGTGCATCATAATGTATATGCATGTATAAGCTTGTATTTTTGTGGTAAATTATCTTACTTACAGAGAAGGAAATGTTAAATCTAATTTATGGTTGTTTTAAATGCAGCTACTTACAAAAACATATCTCACCTATTCGCTGTAGACTGTTAATAACGACAGGTAATGTAGAAAAATAAAGGGTGCAGTCGTATTTCAAGGGCCTTCCTTATTCCATTGTAATTTGTTGAAGAATCATTGAGGCCTACTTCTACTTTTCCAAATTTTACTAAGAATCTGAAGTTGGCTGTTTTTTGTTCAATTCACCGATGCTGAGAAATTTTAACCAAGTTGAATCTTTGTGGGGTTTGTAAAACTGAGTTGGATTAACTTGTTGTTGAAGAGACGCAACTTACAGGCTTGCTCAAACAGCAATCTGCTCTTTCAGAATATACCATTTACTGAAAAGCTGCTGACAGTCCTGGCAAGCCCCTAAAATACCGGCCAATGGGAGTTCACATCCATCTCGACATGCAGCCTACTCACTGTGTAGAGCTGGACAATACACAAAAATACGTCATAGCTAAGGTTTTGTACAGTTGACATGAACAGGCCCAGCTGTGTGATGATGCTAACTGTGGAGCTCCTTGGGGATAGCAATCCAAAAGGTTAATGTTAAAACTTTCCCTGTCAGTTTGGTAAAGCCACTTAGAATATATCCCAGTTACAGGAAAGTGTAGCAAAGAATTGTGTTTGTTCAGAACTTCTGAGAAACTACAAACAGAAATAGGCACTTGGCAGATGTCCTCTCCACAGCTCACTGAACAATTCACTCAGATTTAACCAACTAACACAAAGTGAATAAAAAGTACTTAGGAACATATTTTACAGGAACGATTGCAGTGCTACATGGACGTCACTTAACTGTGACCGTGTTTTAATGCCTCAGACCTTATATGACCCCAATATGAAAATTTGGGAAGGTTACAAGAGTTTTTGAACGCGGTATAGGGGACTATTCAGATTTTGAGTGGGAAGGGGATTTTGTTCTAGACTGTGAGGAAAGAGGAGTGGGTTATGGGAATGGGGATGAAGAACTAGACTGGAGCATGGTAGGGTTGATGAAATCATAGACTCAGAATCCCTACAGAGTGGAAACAGGCCATTTGGCCCAACAAGTCCACACCAACCCTCCAAAGAGTAACCCACCCAGACCCATTCCCCGACCCTATTACTCATATTTACCATTGACTGATGCACCTAACCTACACATCCCTCAACATTATGGGCAATTTAGCATGGCTAATTGAATATAAAGGGGACACTTCACCAAACAAAACCCACTGCTATTCAGTAGGCTTTTCGCAGTAGAGACAGCAATCAGATCTCCGAGAGCTGTCCATTAGGCCTAACTGATAAACAAGTGAGCATTCAGGGGCTTTCAGAAATCAGCTTGAGCTCCAGAGCAGCATAACTGCCTCAGAGCTTGCAATCCCAAAATCCTGTTGGTTGTAACCCACAGTTTGGGAAGTCCTGGATTATGGGATTATTTTTAACTCCTAATTCAAGGCCACAACAATTCTAACCAATGAGCTTCAGTGCCACGAACACTCCCACCTATAACCCATTTGTTTCAGCAAGCCGGGAAGGCACGCACGTGAATGGGAATGTAGAATGACATCTGCGTGAGGGTTGAAACCCCACACTGACTCAGGTCACTCGAAGGCCTTGCCTTCACAACTTCTCCCTTCACCTGAGGTGTTGGGACCCTCAGGTTAAACCATCACCAGTCATCTCTCTCTCTCTCTCTCTCTCTCTAATGTGGAAGAGCAGCCTGTGGCCCTACACAGAATCCACAAAGGGGAAAGGGCAGGAAAGTGGACAGGAGGAATGTCAGCTCAGCCACGATCCTGTTCATCGGGGGAGCAGATTGGAGGGGCCAAATGGTCTATTCCTGCTCCTATTTCTTACGGTCTTGGGTAAGTAACCTACAGCTTTTTAACCCACCCACCAAACCTGTTTCTGCTGAGCCAGTAGAATTAAGATTCCCTTCACACCTAGGATGTTTTGATCTCTCTGGTTGCAATACATCATTAGACTGACTACATTTTATACCCTGAGCATTGCAAACATTACTCAGGATCCAGGTTCTAAATTTAAAGAGAAACCAAGCTTGGTAATGGTTGACTAATCGAAGAAAGTTCTTAGTACAAATCATTTCAAGATGCGATTTCAATCCCCAAGCATTTAGTGAGAAGCCTGAATTTAATATCTGGAGGATGTAGAAGGTCATTTATCACAGTGCAATTCATTACAACTGAATATATCATAGGGTATAGTTGCTGTATAAACCTTCTATCCATGCCACCCTGAATTAACTTCTAATTAATGCAATTATTTAAGCCAGTACTGAAGCACATCATGCATTTAGTGATAATGAACTGTTATAATATGAATGATGAATTCATACCCTAGGATATGGGGACAAACTTTCAAGCTGCCAGGCATCAAAAGCATCTTTGGCTGTTTTGCAGCTTTAGCTCTACATTTAGCCTCTACTTTGAGTGAAGCTGATTGAATCCATTTTTTTTTTAAATCTTACTGCAGGTGTTAATAAAAATTATCCAAATTTACAGCTCTGACAAGTCACTGGATCGAATCAACGTTATGTAAGTGGGAACAAGCTGTGCAAAATAGTGTCAAACAAGTTACTGCTGAGTTCACAACTTAATAAAGTTCAACTCTTGTGCAAAAAAAAAAGCAGTACATACAATTCACACATACTTTCTTCACACTACACTGATTAGCTACAGCGGAAGGTTGTTAGATACCTGGGGCTTTCACTGTACAGAAATGTATATGCTGTTAGAATGATTAAAAAAATGAATGAATCATATGGCAAAATGCCTCAGGCAATCACTTGCCACACAATTCTACACTGATGAAGTGTTTTAACTTTCTATTTGAGAAGACCTGCAAATTTTATGAGTCTTCTTGTCTTGATTAGGTTGCAGTTGTTGAGATTCATAACTAAGGTGTGACACTATTAAAGCTCCCAGTCGATTTCGAAGGAAAAGCTGAGGTTTGAGTTAGTTAAGTGATGGGGAAGAAGTGATAAAGAGGGGCCCGTTAGCATATCCCCTTCAGCAGCCTCTGGCTATCACTGCAGTCAGTAGTACCTCTCCTCTTCAGGTCATGTTTCAGGCTGGCAGCAGGCTACAGGAAGCTCAGATTAACCACCAAGATTCCCTGTGTCCACTCTCCACCACTGGAGAGGCTGTGGAAACTTGTAATCAAGGTTCTATCATCAGAAATCCAGTGGAATTACCCCAATTTTCCTTCCTTTTATCTTCCTTTAACTTCCTGATCGTGGTGGAAAATTTAGCCGAGTGTGCAGAAAGACAGCAACATGACATATTCACTACAATGAAACTGTGCTACAAGTAGTTAATGGAGCCAAATATGTTCACTTGTTGCATCAGCATTTGCAATGTCCTTTATATCGGAGTTTTCAATAATATTTACTAAAAACTTCAAATCAAAACTATGGTACGGGTATGGAATGAGCTGCCAGAGGATGTGGTGGAGGCTGGTACAATTGCAACATTCAAGAGGCATCTGGATGGTTATATGAATAGGAAGGGTTTGGAGGGATATGGGCCGGGTGCTGGCAGGTGGGACTAGGTTGGGTTGGGATATCTGGTTTGTTTCTATGCTGTACATCTCTATGACTCTATGACTCTATATTCTCTTGAATCCATGTTCATTAAAATAGAGAAAATTTAGATTTAAATAATTTGTGCACTGAATTTGGTAGTTGATACAATACAAATAAGTAATTTTAAGCTTTTGATCTACTGAAAAGTTGAAAAAGATCAGCCCAGATAACTAAGATTCATTGTTTCATAAAATGTAAGATTACATGGATAAATAAATTTTAAGTATAAAAAAAGCAAGAAAAATTAAGTACAACTTGCAGTAGTAAAACAAATTATCGTTCATGTATTGTTATGGCCAATTAATTAAAATATTGTGGAGACCCTCAGTCTCTGCGTTCCCAACTCACCACTCTCAAATTTGGCTTGTGGATCGAGCAATATTTTATGAAACAAGCTTCGTAGATAGTAACTTTTGTCCTTGGAGCACTGAAGACAGGGATTCATCTAATTTTATATCTCCACTGATCATTTTTCCACATAACAATGAAATTCAATAGTCATTAAGAGTTCAGATCAGGAGGCTATGGAGGAGGAATACGGAGTGTTATCTGGTGAATGCAGAACATGCCAGCCAAGAAGCGGCAAGATCAATGGTCCAGATCCAATACTGTACCATTTTAAAGTGGGGGGGGGAGGTGGTTGTGGTGGGAGAGGGGTGTGGGACTGCGACAGTGAAGGGTTCTCGTATTGAAAGAGATATTCACCTCACTCACATTTATGGGGTCAGGTTCAGAAAATATTTACCAGGATGTTGCCGGGAATGGAGGTTATGAGTTATAAAGATAGCCTGGGACTTTTGTCACTGGAGTGTAGGAGGTCGAGGTTTAGAGAGGTTTGTAAAATCATGAGGGGCATAGGTAAGGTGAATACCAAGGGTCTTTTCTCTAGAATGGGGGGGGGGGGGGGGGGGGGGGGGGGGTTCAAAACTAGGGGATTTATTTTAAGGTGAGAGGAGAATATTTTAAAAAGGACATGAGGGGCAACTTTATTTTTACACAGAGATTCGTTTGTGTGTGGAAAGAACTGCCAGAGGAAATGATGGATGCAGGTACAGTTACAACATTTAAAAGACATTTGGATGAATACATGATGAGGAAAGGTTTGGAGGGATATAGATCAAATGCAGACAAGTTGGACTCGGTTAATTTGGCAGCACTGTCAGCGTGCACTGGTTGTGCTGAAGGATATGTTTCCATTCTGTATGATTCTATACAAAAAGACCTATATATCTGTCACCTGGTAATCCAAAACAACGTAACTAATAACTGTGCAATTTAATTTGATGGATGTGACAAGGCACGTTGGCTGCTAAAGTCATTTGTACCTCACACCTCTGTATGTTTCAAGGGAAAAGTAACTATGCAGGTTTGACAGCAGCATCAAGCCCTTCTGCAGCTGATGAGGTCCCAAATACTGGATCTATGGAATAATGGCTTGCACCAGATCCCAGCAGCTAGTGCCTCACGGTAGCTGAAAAGTAAGCAGATCTTTATAGTTTCTTGTTACAATTTATTGCATTCAATAGTATAATACATTAATTAATGGTGTCGACAGTAGTCATGATTTGGAGATGCCGGTGTTGGACTGGGGTGTACAAAGTTAAAAATCCCACAACGCCAGGTTATAGTCCAACAGGTTTAATTGGAAGCACACTAGCTTTCAGACAACCACCCGATGAAGGAGCGTCGCTCCGAAAGCTAGTCCTTCCTAATAAACCTGCTGGGCTATAACCTGGCGTTGTGTGATTTTTAACTTTAATTACTGGTTCCATTAATCTTACACACAGCTGTAAAATTGATAAATTAATTCCAAAAGTACAGGGAAGTAGTTATACCTCATGTTTATTCTCTTTCACCTAGCACTGCTGTACTTAAAATTGAATTTTAAGTATTGAAAAAAATGCAAGAAAAAATATTTATCCATGTAATCTTACATTTCATGAAACAATGAATATTAGTTATCTGGGCTGGTATTTTCCATCTTTAAATCAGTTCTCCAGTGCTATTTAATGTGTGATTGAAAAACTCAGCGTGATTTCTACTCAACTGTGATTGATTTTGACATAACCAACTATCCTTTCAAATACTATATTGGAAACAAATCCAGTCAGGTCCTGTTACGTGTTCTAACTACAGTGCAAACTCCTCAGTACAAGTAAGCAAGTCTGAATGCTATTTACTTTTGAGAACCTCAGAAATGACATCTCAGTTTTTGTTTGCTGCTGACATTTAGGTAGTATCAATTTATTTGACTTTAGTAATAAAGTTTGTCATTTTTATTCAGCACTTGCTTATTAATAAGATTAACTCTGAAATGTCTAGCTACAACTCAATAATGTTCAGTCTGCCAATACAAATGAAATTAGTTTGGCTGGATTCCTAAATATATAGCTTACAATTATTTTCCAAATGTCTCCCATAAAAATTTCTATCACATTGAATCACAGTCTATTTCAAATAGTACAGACATTGAAACATCCAGTATTGGTTAACTTGTTTAGTTACTTCGCAATATACATATTTACTGTAAACTATAATTGCAGCAACAAAAACTATTTGATACATATATTTGAAAGATTTGATCTGTGGTGTTTGAATATTCTTCCCTATCAGACACCTGAAATGTTACTTCTGTTTGTAATTGATTCTATTTCCTATTTTTATTGTCTGTAAATTATTTGTTCCATTTTCTCCCTTGTTCTTGGGAGCTTCTGTTTATCTTTTACTTTCCTCATTCATTACAATAGTTATAACTAAAGGAACCCATTTGGCCCATCTCAATTCCTAGAAATCTCGTTGTCCTAATTATACTTATGAGAGTTTCTTTAATTATTCTAATGCTTTGCTACCCTGCCAAGGGGACCAGTCCAGAAATTAATCACACTTGTATGAGAAATTCTCTGATATTAGCTCAAAGCAATGCCTCGAGCTAATGTGAACTTGACTGTCCTTCATTTTTGGTCCAAATTGAAATAGCTTTCCAAAATAAGTATCTGAAAAAGCGGTGAGTTTCTCTTCCAATCCTCCTTCAAACCCTGTATACTGATGGAGTAGCTCCAATCCCTGGGGCATTCAGAGCATCTGCCAAACCTATTGTTATCCCCTGAACTAATACCTGCTACTTCCTCTTCTTCAGCTCTTCATTAAGGACTTAAATGATGGCATTCTGTGCGTCTAGACACAATACATTTTATGGCTTTCCAGTTTTCACTTGGGACACCATATCCTCAATAACGGCACAGAGGTAGTTCAGAAAGATCCATCCTCTGCAGCTGCCCACCATAACAAGATGCTTGGTTATCCCCTATTTATTTGTATGTTTGTAGGTGTCTCTTTTCCAGGTTGACTTTGCAATCTGTCAATCTAGTGAATAGTGGCATTAGCAAGAGGTACATTTTAGGAAACACCTTGCACATAACCCATGATTTTCCATCTTTTACAAATAATTGTAATCAGATCCATTGACTGGACGCCCCAAAGTCCTGACAATTATTGTTATGTACCATCTATGCTCAGACTATCACACTGCGACTCATGGTCACTTGTCAGGCTAGACATTCCTTGAGCCTGTTCTGTGTCACAAAGTTATGGAGCACTGAAAGTGAAGTTGAGGCCTGGAAACTGACCAAATCAGAGTCTTACACCTTGCTGGTTCACTTTCACAAAGATGCAGGACCCAATCAGGTGTGCTAACTCACCGATTTGAAGAGAATCAATGTAGACCAATGTGCTGCCTCACTGACAAAAGGCCTCAACAAAGAATGAAGATGACAGAGCATTTGAAAGGTCTGGTTAAAAGAAAAGTATTCATTTTGGTGACAGCCTCCAACAAGCCTTTAAGTGACTGCTGGTTAGGTTATTAAAAATTCCAAATCTCTAAACAGAATATGCCCAATACATGTCAGCAGCAAGCAATCAGATATATATCCTGTACAGTCCTGTAACACCCATTTCGTCAATGTGATTGGTGAACTGGGGAATGATTTTTTTAAAACACAAACTCCCGTCAGTTAACACATGATTCCATCCCCCGGTTAACTTAAGTTCACTCTCGTTGTTTACTTCATTTCAAGTAAAAGAGGTTAGATGATGGAGCAAGTGTTTTCTGACCTTATTGATGATGTTTTCGAGGATGCTTTTAGAAATTGTTGAAGGAGCAAAGATTTGGATTTCAAGATTCTCCTCTTTCTGGCCAATGCACCAAGTCACCCTCTCACCATTGGTGAGCTTTCTGAAAATAACTCAGTGGTTAGCACTGCTGCCTTACAGCGCTAGGGACCCAGGTTCACTTCCCACCTCGGGCAACTGTCTGCATGGAGTCTCCCTGTGTCTGTGTGGGTTCCCCCCATAGTCCAAAGATGTGCAGGTTAGGTGAATTGGCAATGCTAAACTGCTCATAGCATTAGTCAGGGATAAATATACTTGTAGGGAAGTGGGTCGGTATGGACTTGTTGGGCCAAATGGCCTGTTTCCATACTGTAGGGAATCTAATCTATTTGAACCTCTCATCACAACCTTTCTCATTCAACCCATGGACCAGAGTGCAATAGCAGCGTTTAAAACTCATTACTTAAGATGCAAGAGGCACATTTTAGGAAATAACATGCACATATCCTGTTGACTTTCTAATAATTATAATCAGACGGATTGATTGGATGCCCCCAAAGTCCTGGCAATATTGGAATGTACCATCTGTGCTCAGACTGTCACATTGCGACTCATGGTCATTTGTCAGGCTAGACATTCAGGAAGCTGACTGCAGCTACTGAGGGATAATGAGGACAGTGTTCTTTAATTTTGGAAGAGCTTTAGCATTAAGAATGCTATTGACATCACTGTGGAGACCAGGGGTGACGTCAGTAAGGCCTGCTTGCATCAGTTTGGTGGAAGCTTCTCCCAGATTGTCTTCATGATTTTAAAGGTGTTGAACTATCAGAGGAGCTTCCACCAATCACAGAACATTGCACAGCTCTTTCAAAGCGAGCTGGATTGGAAGAATGGAGACTGCTCTCCGCCAACGTGTTGCTAGGCGGTGGGGGGGGGGGGGGAGGGGGGGGAATATTGAGGCTCGAGATGGGGACGATGAAGTCCAGGATGCAGCGCTACGAGAACTTTCCAGTTCCCTTTTGTCTTCTACCCCGAGGGAAGTGGAGAAGCAGTTCAGAAGGACTACAGTGCAGACCACAGCAGGATAGCAGTTCTTGGCATAATGTATTAGTTGTCACCCTATGAGCAGCTTCAAGAAAGATGGCAAAGCAGCAAAAACTAGAAGCCTTTTTTCAGCCAATTCCCAAGAAACAGCCTGAGGACAATTAACCACAGCCATCCACTTCTGGACTAAATAGTTCTTTTTGTCCAAACCCTGCACCTGAAAGTAATGATGATGCTGACCTTCAGCCCCTGTCTTAATACTGTACTGTAACTCAGCAAACTCAGAAACTCCTTAAAGCCTTACATTTATTGTATTAGAACATAGAACATTCTAGCGCAGTACAGGCCCTTCAGCCCTCGATGTTGTGCCAACCTGTGAAACCAATCTGAAGTCCATCTATCCTACATTATTCCATTCTCGTCCATATGTCTATCCAATGACCATTTAAATGCCATTAAATGGCAAGTCTACTACCATTGCAGGCAAAGCATTCCATACCCTTACTACTCTCTGAGTAAAGAAACTACCTCTGACATCTGTCCTATATCTATCACCCCTCAATTTAAAGCTATGCCACCTCGTGCTCGCCATCACCATTCTTGGAAAAAGGCTCTCCCTGCCCATCCTATCTAACCCTCTGATTATCTTATACGTCACCTCTCAACCTTCTTCTCTCTAACAAAAACAGCCTCAAGTCCCTCAGTCTTACCTCATAAGACCTTCCCTCCATACCATGTGACATCCTAGTAAATCTCCTCTGCACCCTTTCCAAAGCTTCCACATCCCTCCTAGAATGTGGTGACCAGAACGCACACAATATCCCAATGTATAATTTCATTAAAATATATAATCTTAACATTTACTCAGAATGTACTATCATTTGTGTTCAATAAACTACTATTTTTGTTTTGATTTTTACTGATATTTTTGGTGGTTCACCCCAACCCTGTTTTTTCCATAGGCCCCATTACTTCTATTGTGCATTTTTCTATAATAGGAGGTTGCGTGAGAATGCAACTACCACTACCTTATAGCAGAACATACTGTTTCTCCATCTACACAAACTTTCCTACTGGGCTCGCATTTGTTGTTGTTACATGAATTGGAGGGGCAGAGGCCCTGGAAACTAATGAAGACAGTTGGCTACGACAGACTAAAAAAAAATGGAAATAAAGTGCAGTGGGGAAAAGCAGAACCATATCCTCTTGGTGGGAAACACGAAGGCTTATTTGGAATAGGCTTTGGCAGCCAGCGTTTACTCTAGTTCCTGAACAGTCAGCACAAGCATCAGCAACTACAGTGCTCGGTCTCCTCAGTAAAGCCTGCAGTAATTTGCTGAGTATCATCTTTGCACCTGCAGGTAGGAGAAAATCAAATCTTTCAAGAACTGTTCTGAGGAAGGGTCGCTCTGATTTCTCTCCACAGAGGCTGCCAGACCTGCTGAGCTTTTCCATCCATTTCTGTTTTTGCTTTTAATTTACAGCATTTAAAGTCCTTTCCATTTTTACTTAAAACTTGTAGTAAAATTTGACAGACTGGATAATCAGCAAATGATTTAAGACATGCCTTCAGAGTGCCCCACCCTGCACTGTAAGTTCATTGTGGTTTCTGAGAATCTTGCATGAATGATACAGTGTGTCGTGTGTGTCTCTTACTGATTACCACAAAACTGTTGTTCCATAAGTCGCAGGCAGTTATTTCCAGTCCTGTGAACAATATGTCAGTGAAAGAGAGATAGAGAGAGAAAGGAAAAGAAACCCAATACAGTCTGTTACAGACATGTTTTCCAAGTATTTCATTCTCAGCAGAAAATACAAAGACCATATTACAAAAAAAAAGTACACTTGCCGAAGTTATTTGCATCATAGATGATAAAACATTGGTTAGGACCTTTCTCAAATTGATATTCACGCAACATAGCTGTTGAAGAAAATCACTAGAGGGGTTCAATAGTAGCACTGCTGCCTCATAGCGCCAGGGAACCAGGTTTGATTCCAGCCTCAGGCGACTGTCTGTGTGGAGTTTGCACATCCTCCCCGTGTCTGCGTGGGCTTCCTCTGGGTGCTCCGGTTTCCTCCCACAGTCCAAAGGTGTGCAGGCCAAGTGAATTGGCCATTCTAAATTACCTGTAGTGTGAAGTGCATCAGTCAGAGGGAAATGGGTCTGGGTGGGTTACTCTTTGGAGGTCAGTGTGGACTTGTTGGGCCAAATGGCCTGTTTCCACACTGTAGGGAATCTAACCTAATCTAATGGCATAATTGATAATCAAACTGTGGTACTTATTTAAAAGTTAAAAAGTACAGAAGGAATTTCAGTGACATATTAGGGATTGTGTGTAAAATAGCACATAACTAGTTAAACACTAATGTAAATTCTTGCTGTATTTGATTAGCATGGGGTTAGCACACTCACTTGACTACTTAAAGCCTGTCTTGTGACCATTCTTTGCTCCTTAAAATCACACAGCCCTATAAAGCATCCCAAGATAATAATGAAGTATATAGGATTTGCACAGTTTTGATTTCAGAGCTGGATATTCTTTATAATGGGCTGTACACCATATTTCTAGCTGTACCTAGCCGAGACACCGGGTAAACAGATCTCCGTAAACAGAGCAGCTTGTCCTATTTGCAGATATTAACCTCTTTTTCTGTTGTGATTCTGTAACGCACTCACTTATGGCAGAAGGCACAAGCCTGTCAGTTCAAACATTTTGGATTCATATGTTGAAGTCAGTGGCAAACCTCTGGAGGTTGTCCTTACAACATGGTGACTCACAAAGACATGTCCTATTTTCAGCTCCAGCCGGTGTAGAAAGCAGCACAGACAGAGAGGTGCTGGAGTGAAGGACAAATGTAAGCAAAAGACACAACTGTCTTACTTTGTAACACTGCAACATCCAACAGACACACTGCACGTAGGAGGGAATCATTACTCATTCTTCCGAGTGATCAGTGAGACAAGCAGCAGCTCAAGCCTTTGTGCGTGTGCTTTGACTTGACTTCGGTGGTCATGAAGTGCTTTGAAAGGCTGGTCATAGCATTAGGTGAAAGTGAGGACTGCAGATGCTAGAGATTAGAGTCAAGATTAGAGTGGTGCTGGAAAAGCACAGCAGGTCAGGCAGCATCTGAGGAGCAGGAAAATCAATGTTTCAGGCAGGATTTCTGATGAAGGGCTCCTGCCTGAAACATCAATTTTCCTGTTCCTCGGATGCTGCCTGACCTGCTGCACATTTCCAGCATCACTCTAATCTGGTCATGGCATTAATCAACTCCAGCCTCCTCACTCCTCTTGACCCTCTCCAATTTGCCTATCGGACCAACATATCCACGTCAGATGCCATATCACTTGCCCTTCACTCCTCCCTAGAACATCTTAACACCAAGAACAGCTACGTAAGATCCTACTCATTGACTCCAGTTCAGCCTTCAACACTGTTATCCCTGAGACTGATTACTAAACTTAGTGATCGCGGACTAAGCCCCGCTCTCTGCAACTGGATCCTCAGTTTCCTGACCCACAGGCAACAATCAGTGAAGATTAGGGACAATATTTCATCCTCACTAACACTCAACACTGGAGCTCCCCGGGGTGTGTACTCAGCCCCTTACTGTACTCACTGTATACCCATGACTGTGTTGCTAATGCCATTTACAAGTTCGCTGATGACACCACCACAGTCGGTTGAATCTCAGATGGCGATGAAACAAACTACAGATGGGAGGTGGGAGACCTGGAAAAATGGTGCACTGAGAATAACCTAACTCTCAATGCAGGCAAAACCAAGGAACTCAATATTGACTTTCGGCAGGATGTTACTCATGCCCCCCTACATATTAACAGCACAGAGGTGGAACAAGTGGAGAGTATCAAGCTCCTGGGAGTGGTCATCCACAACAAGCTTTCTTGGACTCTTCACATAGACGTACTGGGTACAAAGGCCCAACAACGTCTCCTCTTCCTCAGGCAGCTGAGGAAATTTGGCATGATGGCGAATATCCTTACCAACTTTTATAGGTTCGCCATCGAGAACATTCTGTCTGGATGTATCACTACCTGGTATGGCAACTGTACCATTCAAGATCGGAGATGGTTACAGAGAGTGGTGACCTCGGCCCGGACAATCACAAAGGCCAATCTCCCATCTACAGAATCCATCTACCAGGCCCGCTGTCAAGGAAAGGCCGCCAGCATTCTCAAAGATCCATCCCACCCTGGCAATGTTTTTCTACAACCTCTACCATCTGGGAGAAGGTACAGAAGCCTGAACACATGCTCCAGCCAGTTTCAAAACAGTTTCTACCTTATTGTTGTGAGAATACTGAATGGACTCAAACTCTAAACATTCGCCTGTACCTGTGTTTTTGTTTTTGCCGCTGTTTACCTATTATTTATTATCTATGCTATTTAACTCTGTGATTTGCCTGTCTTGCTCACAAGACAAAGCTTTTCACTGTGTCTCTGTCCATGTGACAATAAATTCAATTCAATTCAATCTAATATTGTCACATGTACTGAGATACAATGAAGAGTATTGTTTTGAGTGCTGTCCAGACAAATCAAGCCTTACATAAGTACAGAGTTGTAGGACAGAATGCAGACTATAGTGTTAAAGCTACAGAGAAGGTACAGAGAAAGATCAACTCTAATATTTGCGAGGATGGTTCACAAGTCTGATAACAGCAGGAAGAAGCTGTGCTTGAATCTGTTGGTCCTTGGTAGCAAACCTTTGTATCCTCTGCCTGATGGGAGAGAATGGAAGAGCGTATAACTGAGTAGGATGGGCTTTTGATGATGCTGACTGCTTTACCGAGGCAATAGGAGTACCAGTCATATATTAGGACTTTTCATAGCTGAATGACAGGGGCACACACTAGGGTCAGCACTGCTGCTTCACATGGATCAGAGTTCAATTCCAGCCTCGGATGATGGTGTGTGTGGGTTTCGTCCGGGTGCTCCAGTTTCCTCCCACAGTTCAAACATGTGCAGGTCAGGTGGTTGATAATACTTAAAAAAAATGCCCTGTAGAGACCAGAAATGTGCAAGTTAGGTGGATTAGCTATGGTTAATGTGGGGTTACAGGGATAGGTTGGGGAAGTGCATCTGGAATGCTTTTCAGATGGTTGGTGCAGACTCGACAGGCTACATTCTATGACTGGCTTGTAGCTCTGCACTTTGTGAACTACTGAAATAGATATCACTGTGCTAACACTCTCCTTCCTCACCACCCCGACTGATCCCCTAATGCCACCACCCTGAATCTGTACCAGTTTTAAATCATTAAAGCTTGGTTCAATGGGCTAAGTTATTTTGGCCACCTTGAACAAGAGTGTTTTGACTTGGAACAATAACATTCCCACGGCAGCTCAGTGTGATTTGCCTTTCCTTTCTGTGCAATCATTGCAAGGTCACCACAGGCCAGCTATGTGCAAAGAAAGGACTCCTGACAAGATTACAAAACAGTGGAGAATTCAACACAGCAGCAGGAAACTGGTGGTTTGTTAAAATAGGAAAATATGAAGAAAATGGATTTTCAACATCAGCAACAAGTGTGAATGGCTGAAAAAGTCTCTCAGTGGAACAAACACAATCCACGATTCGAGCCAGAAAGGCTCTGGTGGAATATTGAGCAAATCTTTACATTTTTCCAGCATGTACACAAAGTACCAACACATTTCAATGTAAGTACCATGTGACAACAGTACTGTGAATTTGCAAAGTGTATTTGTTGGTTAATCACTCATTGTTTTCCATGTTTGGGTATCTGACATGTGCAGGGACCCTCACCATTTCAGTTAAAAGTCTCCAGATCAAAGTATGGAGAAACTGAAACATGAAGAATTCATGTTTGTCAACTGTGGAGTGTGTACATGTGCTGCATAGCAATGCCAATGTTCAGAAAGCTTATGAATTGACCAGGGTGTCTAAAATTTGGAAATACTAACAGCTGTACAGAGATACTGTGAAGTTCCACTCACTACAACAGTGCAATGCTGAGCTTCCCGTTTAAAGCACTTAGCTATTTGGGAACCAGGTTGCAGAATTTCATAAGTATCTTAACCTGTGGGTGGTATGGTGGCTTAGTGGTTAACACTGTGGCCTCACAGTGCAAGGGACCCGGGATCGATTCCCACCTCGGGTGACTGTGTGGAGTTTGCACATTCTCCCTGTGTCTGCGTGGGTTTCCTCCGGGTGCTCCGGTTTCCTCCCACAATCCAAAGATGTTCAGGCCAGGTGAATTGGCCGTACTAAACTGCTCATTGTGTTAGGTGTTTTAGTCAGAGGTAAATAAATATAGGGTAGGGAGAATGGGTCTGGGTGAGTTACTCTTCGAAGGGTCAGTGTGGACTTGTTGGGCCGAAGGGCCTTTATCCACACTGTAGGGAATCTAATCTAACACAGTGCCAGAGTGTCTTCATGAACCAGGTTGGTTAAGGCCTTTGAATATTGTAGTTCTGCTTGGTACAGATCTTGGATTACCAAGTCTACAGCAATGAATTCTGAATTTCCATCACCAGTTCACCCAAATCACAGGTTCCAGTTATGGCCCTGCACCAAGACATTAAGTCACTAGTTCTGTGTTCAACTTTAAATGTGAACTCTGTTTCTCTCCCCGCAGATGCTGACCTGACCTGAACTGGCTGTCCAAATGAACATCATGACTTAGTGTCAATCTCCTGCCTTCTCCCTGTAACCCTTGCAAATCATTTATTTTCAAATAATCAGCTAATGCCCTCTAATGTCTGAACTGAACCAGTCTGCTCCAAATTCCCAGGCAGATGCATTCCAGACCTTAACCACACAGTGTTTGAAAAGGCTTTTTCTCAACCTTGTATCTGCTTCTTTTGAAGCGAAAACTGGAAACTGTGTCCTCTGGTTTATGAACCTTTTCCAGTTCTCCCAATCTTTTGCTGCTTGCAATTTTACTTTCGAGTCACCAGATAGTATGGAGTTGTGGGACAGAAATGTGGGTTTGACCAGTCACATTGTTCACCTGGATATTAATTGCAGCTATGACAATAAAGCAATGGATTTCTCCAAGAAAACTACAAATAGATTTCATCTACATCATGATCAAAAGGAAACAAAATTATCACTTGTTGTCTTCTATTGTCTTTCCATTTGCATTACCCTTTCACTGCATGTGTCTCAGTTCATCATTCAATGACTTACTCTCGGGGGACATTGTTAGTTACCACAGGTCTGTTTTGAAATCCAGAATGGAAATATCTGTATTCCAAAACTGCTGAATTCTCACTGAACCACCAGAGGTCTGACAGGACAGGACTGCAATCGCAAGACTATCCTGACTATTCAGCCTAACCCTAATCCTGGTGATGGATCACTTCCAATTTGGAATGGGTGCTTGCTGTATGTATAGCTACAATTTGATCATCTGTTTTATGTTGCCAATGAAAACTCCAAGCCCAGCTGTCCTACTCCAGTAGTGCCACAGAGTCATACAGCATGGAAACAGACCCTTTGGTCAGCCATGCGAATCAGATTTCCCAATGTAAGCTGGTCCCATTTACCAGCACCTGGCCCATGTCCCTCTAAACCCTTCCTATTCATATACCTATCCAGATGCCTTTCAAATGTTGTCATTGTACCAGCCTCCACCACTTCCTCTGGCAGCTCATTCCATACACATACCACCTGCTGCATGAAAAAGTTACCCCTTAGGTCCCTTTTCACCTTAAACCGAAGCCGACTAGTAGGAGAATGTCCAAGATTGCTTATGGATTGGAAATATAAGGACAATAACACCAGTCATCAGGCAGAGAGAATCCATTTCAATTGCTTCCTATGCTCTGTTGCTTTTTTAAAGCTTTTGCAGAGCTTACAAAAGGGACTCATGTCTGCTCCAAGGAACCTGCTGGGTCAAAGACAGGTCACCTGGGTTGTATTCCTGAACCGAGGGGTACAGGAAGAGTGGGCCCAACACACCAGCACTTCCTCTATCCTCATCAGGATTTGTGCCAGTGTGCAAGGAGGCAAGATGAATTTAGAGTGTGTTCCAAATTCCAGCCCCCCTGTAAATAAAACACAAGCTCAGCCTCACACCAACTCATGAACTTTGTGTGCTTTCAGAAACAGGCCCTTCGGCCCAACTCGTCTATGCTGACTAGGTTTCCTAAACTGAAGAGGTCCCATTTACTTGTGTTTGGTCCTTATCCCTCGGAGGGAAAAAGTGAGGGCTGCAGCTGCAGGAAATCAGGGTGTGGATCAGAGTGGTGCAGGAAATCAGGGTGTGGATCAGAGTGGTGCTGGAAATCAGGGTGTGGATCAGAGTGGTGCTGGAAATCAGGGTCTGGATCAGAGTGGTGCTGGAAATCAGGGTCTGGATCAGAGTGGTGCTGGAAATCAGGGTCTGGATCAGAGTGGTGCTGGAAATCAGGGTCTGGATCAGAGTGGTGCTGGAAATCAGGGTCTGGATCAGAGTGGTGCTGGAAATCAGGGTCTGGATCAGAGTGGTGCTGGAAATCAGGGTCTGGATCAGAGTGGTGCTGGAAATCAGGGTCTGGATCAGAGTGGTGCTGGAAATCAGGGTCTGGATCAGAGTGGTGCTGGAAATCAGGGTCTGGATCAGAGTGGTGCTGGAAATCAGGGTCTGGATCAGAGTGGTGCTGGAAATCAGGGTCTGGATCAGAGTGGTGCTGGAAATCAGGGTCTGGATCAGAGTGGTGCTGGAAATCAGGGTCTGGATCAGAGTGGTGCTGGAAATCAGGGTCTGGATCAGAGTGGTGCTGGAAATCAGGGTCTGGATCAGAGTGGTGCTGGAAATCAGGGTCTGGATCAGAGTGGTGCTGGAAATCAGGGTGTGGATCAGCGTGGTGCTGGAAATCAGGGTCTGGATCAGAGTGGTGCTGGAAATCAGGATCTGGATCAGAGTGGTGCTGGAAATCAGGGTGTGGATCAGAGTGGTGCTGGAAATCAGGGTGTGGATCAGAGTGGTGCTGGAAATCAGGATCTGGATCAGAGTGGTGCTGGAAATCAGGGTCTGGATCAGAGTGGTGCAGGAAATCAGGATCTGGATCAGAGTGGTGCAGGAAATCAGGGTCTGGATCAGAGTGGTGCTGGAAATCAGGGTCTGGATCAGAGTGATGCTGGAAATCAGGGTCTGGATCAGAGTGGTGCTGGAAATCAGGGTGTGGATCAGAGTGGTGCTGGAAATCAGGGTCTGGATCAGAGTGGTGCTGGAAATCGGGGTCTGGATCAGAGTGGTGCAGGAAATCAGGGTGTGGATCAGAGTGGTGCTGGAAATCAGGGTCTGGATCAGAGTGGTGCTGGATATCGGGGTCTGGATCAGAGTGGTGCAGGAAATAGGGTTCTGGATCAGAGTGGTGCTGGGAAATCAGGATCTGGATCAGAGTGGTGCTGGAAATCAGGGTGTGGATCAGAGTGGTGCAGGAAATCAGGGTCTGGATCAGAGTGGTGCTGGAAATCAGGGTGTGGATCAGAGTGGTGCTGGAAATCAGGGTCTGGATCAGAGCGGTGCTGGAAATCAGGGTCTGGATCAGAGCGGTGCTGGAAATCGGGTTCTGGATCAGAGTGATGCTGGGAAATCAGGATCTGGATCAGAGTGGTGCAGGAAATCAGGGTCTGGATCAGAGTGGTGCAGGAAATCAGGGTGTGGATCAGAGTGGTGCAGGAAATCAGGGTCTGGATCAGAGTGGTGCTGGAAATCAGGGTCTGGATCAGAGTGGTGCAGGAAATCAAGTTCTGGATCAGAGTGGTGCTGGATATCAGGGTGTGGATCAGAGTGGTGCAGGAAATCAGGGTGTGGATCAGAGTGGTGCAGGAAATCAGGGTGTGGATCAGAGTGGTGCAGGAAATCAGGGTGTGGATCAGAGTGGTGCAGGAAATCAGGGTGTGGATCAGAGTGGTGCAGGAAATCAGGGTGTGGATCAGAGTGGTGCAGGAAATCAGGGTGTGGATCAGAGTGGTGCAGGAAATCAGGGTGTGGATCAGAGTGGTGCAGGAAATCAGGGTGTGGATCAGAGTGGTGCTGGAAATCAGGGTGTGGATCAGAGTGGTGCTGGAAATCAGGGTGTGGATCAGAGTGGTGCTGGATATCAGGGTCTGGATCAGAGTGGTGCAGGAAATCAGTGTGTGGTTCAGAGTGGTGCTGGAAATCAGGATCTGGATCAGAGTGGTGCTGGAAATCAGGGTCTGGATCAGAGTGGTGCAGGAAATCAGTGTGTGGTTCAGAGTGGTGCTGGAAATCAGGGTCTGGATCAGAGTGGTGCTGGGAAAGCACAGCAGGTCAGGCAGCAGGAAAATTGACATTTCAGGCGAAAGCCCTTCTTCAGAACGGATGTGCTTTTGCCTGAAACGTTGATTCTCCTACTCCTCAGATGCTGCCTGACCTGCTGTGCTTTTCCAGCACCCTAGATCTCTGATCTAGACGCTTATTCCTCTGAACCCTTTTGTACCTGTCGAAATATTTTTTTTTAAATGTTGTCATTGTACCTGCCTCTACCAAGATCAGGAAGTGTGTAGCAGCACACATGATGGTCAAAATCTCTCCCACAGAGAAAACGTGATCATACAACCAATGTGATAACACTGCTCAGAGATTGCAACAAAAACACTTCACAAAACACCAGAATGGTGATGTTTGTCAGATACCACCAGTTAGTTGCGTTTGTCATGTGGAGCTGAGATTCCAGCAAATCAAATAACAAATCCAAAGGATACTTTCAAAGCACTGTGTACAAACTGTTTAAATAAGCGAGCATCGCTCATTGCTGTTATTTAAATGCGAGTTCAATAATTGTATATTTTAGGAGCGTGGTACAGTCAGCTTTGTTGCTCATGCATTACTCAGTGTAATTATCGAAATGTTGCATCACAGCCTTAGGCAATATTTAGGGCATATCTTCTGGAATGGAACAATATCCATTAACCCGATCTAAGTGCTGTAATTTGGCATGCAAAATCACAGAAGATCTGAAGATATAATTGTTTGATTGGATTTAAGTGAAAGCAAAATACTTATCCTACTCATGGCAATCTTCCATTGACCGACTAAATTGGATTTAATGAAATCTGTTTGCAAGTGGTGTGTATATAAACATGCAAACTGCACTGATCACTGGGGGAGACAGTTCCTCGGGACCCTCAAAGAAAAACATTGCCCTCCATCGCTGACTTAAATGGGGATCCTCTGTTTTAAACTGCACCTTATGTCAAATCTCTTCCACAGGGAAAATATCAGGTACAACCTTCCCTTTTTGTGACTAAGCGTGGGGCAAACATGGATGCCAACAAAGACACCTCCACCCACCTCCCACTCAGATAACCCGACCTATCAGTTATAATAGGCAAGCTTAGGCAAATTCCTCAGCAGGGGCTTCAGTTTATAGATCCTACAGACTGTCAGTTCAGGGATTCAGAAAGTGATAGCTACGTGGCTTTTATCCTTGAGGTGTGAGGTGTGGGCCACAAAGGTAAGGGCAGGTCAAAGGCAGGACCTAGGGCATGGCTTTCAGAGGCCAACCTCTTGTCCTCCATTCGTAGCTCAAATTGCCTCTGGATACTGAGTTGTGAGTAGTGGCCCTTAAATGATGGTAAGTTGAGAAAGTTCTCGCCGGCAGTTTAACCAGTAAGAAGAGGGCGCGTAGCAAGGGAAATCTCACCCAATTATTTCCCTTAACTTCCACCTCCAGGGGTGGGAAAATGTTTTGCTTATCCTGTCAGCATCACTGTGTCAAACTACCTGGAGATCTTATAGGTTTCAATAAGAGGCACTTCACATTCTTACAGGAATAAGGAAGATACACTCCAGGGATGAACAAACTATGCTAGCAAGGAATAACTGGATAAAATCCCCAGACTGATTGCACAGGACCTGCAAGGCTGACCATGACCCACTTTCTGGACAGTAGAGGGATGGAGTGTGTGACTCTGACCATCCCAAATGGCCACAGACTTTCGAGACTGATAGCCCTTGACATATTGTGCCAGGCTTCCCTGACTGAAGGCTGTCTTCCATCCCTGGCCTGACTGTGAACAATTCTGTTACACTTTGAGACATGGCCATTTGTTTGCTGTATTTGCACTGTCTTTGCCAAGTAAGCTGCTGGTGCATGGTGAAGGTGTGAGAATAATGGAGAATCACGCACCAAATTCACTGACCACTGCCGACAAGCTGCCGGGGTCTATGCTAAACAGCGCAGCAAGGTGGGACTGTTCGCCTTTAAACACTGCCCTAAAACAGCAAGAGATGCTGTCAGTATCCAGGTTGGCATAAGAAGTGAGAGTGCTAAGGATTCAAGGGAAGAGCCTGGAGGTGCGCCCTTGTCCAATCCTGGAGCCAGGTGCCTGTCACTGTGCACCAAGTGTCCTTGCAGCAGTAGTATAAAGAGATGGGACAGGATGCTCCAAAGTGCAACACTGGCAAACCTAAGTGTCTCAGAGAGCTGTCACGCAAAGGTAGTGAAGCTGGTGTATGCCTGATGCCCACATCCCTGGCTGGAAGAGTGTGTGGGCAGTCACAAAGAAGTAACAAAGAAGATTGATGAGGGCAGAGCGGTAGATGTGATCTATATGGACTTCAGTAAGGCAGTCAACAAGGTTCCCCATGGGAGACTGGTTAGCAAGGTTAGATCTCACGGAATACAGGCAGAACCAGCCATTTGGATACAGAACTGGCTCAAAGGTAGAAGACAGAGGGTGGTGGTGGAGGGTTGTTTTTCAGACTGGAGGCCTGTGACCAGTGGAGTGCCACAAGGATCGGTGCTGGGTCCACTGCTCTTCATCATTTACATAAATGATTTGGATGCGAGCATAAGAGGTACAGTTAGTAAGTTTGCAGATGACACCAAAATTGGAGGTGTAGTGGACAGTGAAAAAGGTTACCTCAAGAGTATAATGGGATCTGGACCAGATGGGCCAATGGGCTGAAGAGTGGCAGATGGAGTTTAATTCAGATAAATGTGAGGTGCTGCATTTTGGAAATCAGAGCAGGACTTATATACTTGATGGTAAGGTCTGGGAAAGTGTTGCTGAACAAAGAGACCTTAGAGTGCAAGTTCATAGTCCCTTGAAAGTGGAGTCACAGGTAGATAGGATAGTGAAGGTGGCGTTTGGTATGCTTTCCTTTATTGGTCAGAATATTGAGTACAGGAGTTAAGAAGTCATGTTGCGGCTGTACAGGAGATTGGTTAGGCCACTGTTGGAATATTGCATGCAATTCTGGTCTCCCTTCAATTAGAAGGATGTTGTGAAACTTGAAAGGTTTCAAAAAAGATTTACAAGGATGTTGTGCTATAGGGAGAGGCTGAATAGGCTGGGGCTGTTTTTCCTGAAACATTGGAGGTTGAGGAATGACCTTATAGAGGTTTATAAGATCCTGAAGAGAGGTCAACTAGACAAAGCCTTTTCCCTGGGGGGAGGGGGGGAATGGAGTCTAAAACTAGGCAGCACGTATTTAAGGTGAAAGGAGAAAGATTTAAAAAAGGGACCTAAGGGGCAACTTTATCATGCAGAGGATGTTGCTTGTTTGGAATAAGCTGCCAGAGGAAGTGATGGAGGTTGGTACAATTACAGCATTTAAAAGGCATCTAGATGGGTATATGAATAGGAAGGGTTTAGAGGGATATGGGCCAAGTGCTGGCAAATAGGACTAGATTTAGGTTAGGATATTGGGTCGGCATGGATGAGCTGGACCGAAGGGTCTGTTTTTGTGCTGTACATCTCTATGACTCTATAGACTGTGTCCTGCAATGTTAATAACTCCTGACCAAGGTGGAGTCACCAGGTACCCATTCCGACTTTCCTGTCAGGAATTATCTAGTCTCTCTCCAGTCACTGGGAGAATGGGAAACAACATATCACTAGGTAATGATGAGGTGCTAATGAATACAAATGGATCCCCAAAAAAAAAGCCACTAGCCATTCAATTGCAAGATTGTCATCTCACTATGCAACACTTGGTTACAGAATCAGACATTTTGCTTTCATCACCAGGAGTTTCTGGTCGCCCATCTATAGGACAGATGTGGTTAGACTTGAAAGGGTGTAAAAAAGATTTTCAAGGATCTTGCTTGGACTAGAGAGTTTGAGTTATAAGGACAGGTTGAATAGGCTTTTTTCCTTCAAGCGTCAGATGCTGAGGGGTGACCTGATAGAGGATTACAAAAGCATGAGGACAGGGATAGGGTAAATAGACAAGGTTTTTTCCCTAGGGTAGAGTTTAGGTTTAGGTTTAAGGTGAAAGGGGAAAGGGGAAAACTTTAAAAGGGACCTAAGGGGCAACTTTTTCACGTAGAAGGTGGTGCATGTATGGAAGGAGCTGCCAGGAAAAGTGGTGGAGGCTGGTACAATTGCAACATTTTAACAGGCACCTAGATAGGTAAATGAATAGGAAATGTTTAAAAGGATATGGGCTAAATGCTGAAAAATGGGACTAGGTCACATTGGGATGTCTGGTCAGCAAGGATGAGTTGGACCAAAGGGTCTGTTTCTATGCTATATAACTCTATAAATCTCATTACTGCTGACCTCACTTTATTTTCCAAACTTTCTACATTGTTCTAGGGCTGCAAAGACTCCGTCCGTGGTACTGTTCTCATTTAAGTGACTATTCAAATTTCATAGAACCGTACAATTAAAAACAGGCTGTTTGATCCATCATATCCAATTAATCTGACATTCTTGATCTTTCCCCATAGCCCTGTAATTGTTTTTTTTTCTTCAAATTCTATCCAATTCTCTTTTAACTTCCTTTTAGGGTGGCACTTTGGCATAGTGTGGTACTGCTGCCTCACAGCGCCAGGGACCCGGATTCGATTCCAGCTTCGGGTGACTGCACATTCTCCCAGTGTTTGCAATGGGTTCCTCCAGGTGCTCCGGGTTCCTCCCACAATCCAAAGATGTGCAGGTTAGATGGATTCCTAAAATCCTGAATACCTGAAATCCTTCAATTATCATACATTCCCTACAGTGTGGAAACAGGCCCTTCAGCCCACAAGTCCACACCAACCCGCCGAAGCACAACCCACCCAGAACCATTCCCTTTCCCCTACATTTCCCCATAAACTAATGCACCTAACTTACACATCCCTGAACACTACGGGCAATTTAGCATGGCCAATTCACCCAACCTGCACATCTTTGGATTGTGGGAGGAAACCCACACAGACACAGGGAGAACGTGCAAACTCCACACAGTCACCTGAGGCGAGAATTGAACCCGGGTCCCTGGTGCTGTGAGGCAGCAGCGCTAACCACTGTGCCACCGTGCCACCATCTCTTATTTCATGCAAGTGAATCTTTTCCAGGACCTTGATACTCTCCTGAAAGTGTGGTGCCAAGTGTTGTACACAATACTCCAGCTGGGGATTTAACAGCATTTGATAAAGGTTTAAAATTACTTTCCCTGCTTTTGTATTTTGTTTGTTTATTATTAAAACTCAGAAATAAGTATTGTTTTTATTCCTGACACCTTCAAAGCCCAGGATTCTCTGTTCTTGCATCTCCATTAAAATTATTTTTTTATTATTACTTCTCTTTAAACTGCCTTCCCAAACAAACCACTCCACATTTCTCTTTATTGCATTCTATGTGTCTGCCAATTTCATCAATCTGGCTATGTCATCCTGATGTCTTTCTCCTCTCCTCTAGATTTCAATTTTTATTATTTGAGTCATCGGTAAACTTTGATGTTATATTACACTCTGTACACTGAAGCAAGATATAAAAAGCTGACAGTCTCACTACTTCGGGGAGCCCAACTGTATCGTTCCCCGAGCACTATCCATGTTCTTTCTTTTAGACAACATTACAGTCCAAGAACGTGCAGCTTTGGTAAATTGGCCCTGCTAAATTCCCCATAGTGTTCAGGGATGCATAGGTTAGATGCATTTGTCTGGGTGAATGGGTCTGGGTGGGTTACTCTTTGGAGGGTTGGTGTGGATTTGTTTAGGGTTAATGACCTATGATTTTATTCCCATACCCCTTTAGTCTTGTGAGCTTTAATTCTGCCAAGAAACCTATTATGTGATACTTTGTCAAATGCCTTTTAAAAGTCCACACTAACCTCCACAACTCTGGTACTTTGTCAAAGACCTCAATGGAGTTAGTCAGAAATGATCTGCCTTTAACAAACCGATGCTAACATTATAATTATTAGATCCGATTCTTCTAAATGCCTATTAATTTCAAGTTTGAATATTTCCTCTGAAGGTTTCTTCATCTTAAGCTGAGTAGCCTCTAAATACTAGATTTATACCTCTCCCTGTTCTTGAATAATGGTGTAACATGGACAGCATTCCAGTTCCCTGGTACAAGCCTTATATCCAAGGAGGACTGTGACCAAAGCGGTTCCTACCCATGCTTTCTTCAAAAATCTAAATGACCCCACCTAGGATGGGTGAGTTTTCTACTTAGTGGACTGCCAGTTTTTTAAGTACTTCATCTTTTAACTCGTGTCCTACCTAATATTGCTTTGCCTCCTCTTTTACCATTATGATTAGATTCCCTATAGTGTGGAAACAGACCATTTGGCCCAACCAGTCCACACCGATCCTCTGAAAAGTAACCCACCCAGACCCATTTCCCTCCGACTAATGCACCTAACACTATGAGCAATTTAACATGGCCAATTCACCTGACCTGCACATATTTGGACTGTGGGAGGAAACCGGACCACCCGGAGGAAACCCACGCAGACACAGGGAGAACGCACAGTCACCCGAGGCTGGAATCGAACCTGGGACCCTGGCGCTGTGAGGCAGCAGTGCTAACCACTGAGCCACCGTGCCGCCCCTGTTCGTAGAATCCTTTTCTCTGGTGAAGGCAGGTAGAAGCATAGTCATTTAGTCCCTCAGCCACATCCTCTGCCTCCACAAGACAGTCTTTTTGGTCCCTAGTCAGGCCAACTCTTCCTTTTACAAACAAATAAATAAATAATTAAAGAACAGGCAAAGACATTTATATTCTATTTGCATGCTCTCCCTTTTCCCTCTTATGCCCTTTTATGGATCTCCTCTGTAATGTTTTTATACATGGGGTTCTCCATTGTGTTATAGACATTTCAAATGCCCTTAGCCTCCTTTTTTCTGACAGTTTCAGCTCTGAGTCTTTAGTCATCTTGAGAGTATTACCTTTCATTCCCTTTCAGGGACTGTGCATCCAAACCATCTTCTCTTTGAACCCTGCTGCATATCGATTTGCATTTTGATCAATAAATTACCATTCAGAACCTTCAATTATTCAAACCTAGATACAAATCATGTTCAACATTTGTCTGACAGTACACATTAGAAATACAGTCCGATAGCCCAAGCTCTCAACCATTGATCAGTCACTTCACTTGCACATTATAAAATTATCGTGCTTTTTAAAACTAACTGATTTGAATGTTGACTTACTGCAATAATAAACAGATTGTTAGAAAAGCAGCTTCTGCATCTTTGTTTTCAAACACTCTGTGCCAGCTTCAAGTTTAGCCTTATATATTGTATTACTTCCCAAGCCCAGCACATGCCTATGATTTGGGATTTGACCATTTGCATTCCCCGAAGCATCCTGAAAATATTTCAGTAACAATCACTTCTCAATGACAATAGGAAAAGCAGAGAGGTGAATGTGTACAGATTACATGACTATATCAGACTATTGTGTCAAGAAAAAACCATACGGATCATTAGATGCTTAATAAACTTTGTGAAATAGTTTCCAGATGGGTCCAGTTATGGTGGGTGACAGAGTGTGTCTGCAGCATGTTCCCAATTAGTGAAGACTTGTGTGTCTACGCCGATGTAAGAATGCAAGAAATAGGAGATGGAGCATGCCATATAGCCCTTTGTGCCTCCTACTGCCATTCACTAAGATCCTGACTTAATATCTTCATTATCTGATCATCCACTACCTTCTGAATAGAAATAAAACTTCCCAAAGATTCAATACCCTCTGAATGAACAAATGCTGCTTCATCTCAGTCCCAGAGAGCAGACACCTTATGCTCAATGATGGCCCCCTGCTCTCGATGCTCCCAAGACAAACAACCTCTCAGCATCTACATCGCTTGAAAGGAAACTTTTAATAGCTGGCAATTAGAATTGGATACAATGTGAGCATATATTATTTAAATTTTTATTTACCTTGTGTTTATTTATAAGCCAGATTTGCAAAAATAGCAAACTTATCTAAAAATGTTATGGTAAGTGTCAACAGTAAAAATAAACCACGAGATAAATATTGCCAGAACATGAAAACAAGTCACGTCAGAAAATAGTGACAAGTTAATTTTATTACCACAATAGACAGAAACAGTTGCTTTGAACTCAGTGGGATGTTCACTGTACCCCTGTTTCCATGCACACATCGCTCACAGTTTTGGCTATTTATTCTACCTAGGCTTAACTGAAACTTTCTTTGACAGAAAAATAAACAGACAATGCAGTATTTGGTGAAGTGTTCGGTCAAACATATGCTTAACACAATAATATATCAAGCCAAAACTCCGAATGTAGAATTAAAGATCCGTTAGCACCTCCAGCTTTAACCAGAATAGTTCTTTACTCACTTGTCCGTCATGATTATTTTCGGTTTCATTTACGAGACAGCGAAATGTAATGTTCCCTGTGTATGTCCCTCTTTCTGCTCAGCATTCAAAGACTTTCCATCACACGGCAAAGATGTCAAGCTGCAGCAGCTAGTGTGACGCTACGAGAACTGAAGAGCTTCCAGTCTGAAGGAGGCTGGCAGTAGGAGAGGTGCAACAAGCCAATAGACTGAGTTCCTGAGCCCTCCTGACTGCTCTCAGCTGGAGGATCTGAGCAGAGGAGGTGCAGCTTGCACAGTGAAAGCAGCAGGCTGCAGAAACTTACATATCATCAGCTCAGGGGGGCAGCGACAGAATTAAACAAAGCAGAAATGTACACAACAGGACCGAGCAACCACCACCACCACCAAGCAGGGGGGATGAATGAGCAGCCGGCTCGAAGGAAGGTTAGGGATCACTCCGATCGGTTTTCTGCAGAACGTGAAATGGAGCATTGCACAGCAGGGGAGAGGAGGAGGAGGAGGAGGGGATGTAGGAGTGGCAGCAGTTATTTCAGACGCTGTGAATCCTCTTTCCGACGGCCATTTCCGAGCAGTTTTGGCACTGGGTCGTGATTCACATAATCTTCGACCTCTGGTTGAGAATTATCCACGCCCACGTGAAAGATATGAATTCTGATAAAATAATTAGCAATGGCCAAAGATTAATAACGTGCAGAATTTATGATCGCGCCTTCTTACTTGAGGGTGACGTTGGGGATTTTTTTGTGTTCACTGGGATAATGAAAGGATGATATCAGTTCCAATAAGGATCCAGAATTCTACAGGAACACCACCAGATGCTGCTGTTTTTATGTAGGGGGAGATTGATGGGAGATATCACAAGCACTATCCTTCTTTATTTAGGTAATATGGTAGGGCGTCTCTAACAGCGACCACATATTTGAAGCTAATATTTTGATTGGCTCAGTTCATTGAAGCAATGAGTAGCTGAGCTTTACAAAGATCTTCAGGCTCTGTCTTTCATCTGAACCAAACGGGGATTAGAGGGGGTGAATGACCTGCTTTACCATTCTTGATCCTTGTCCAGTGGTCTCTGTTCCAGGTATTAGTTTTAATGGTTGTTCAAGCCTCTAAATAGAAAGCAACATCAGAGGCTTATAATTATGGCAAGTCACAATGTATGAACACCTTTCTCCAAACTTAGAACAGCACAGGATCAGGCCCTTCAGCCCACCATGTCTGTGGTGAACATGGTGCCATTCTAAACGAATTCCATCAGTCTGCATGTGGTGTTCCTGTAGAATTCTGGATCCTTATTGGAACTGATATCATCCTTTTATTATCCCAGTGAACACAAAAAAATCCCCAACGTCACCCTCAGGTAAGAAGGCGCGATCATAAATTCTGCACGCTGTTAATCTTTGTTCATTGCTGAGATTAGCATTCTCATCAGCAATCTGTTATAAAGGAGCAGCTTCTCCAGTTGTACATAGATGTTTGTAATTGTCACTATATACTCGGTCTTTCACGTTCAGTGTAGATGACCAAGAGAACAGCTTCTCCAAACAGGCCCTAACTTGCCAAGTGGGCTAACCTTTGTTGAGAATGTTAAATGTTTGCACTCTAACCAGCGCGCCAACTCATAGCTTTGGCAGCTTTAACAAAGTGAAAGTAAAACTTTAAAAATCCCACCACACCAGGTTATAGTCCAAGAGGTTTATTTGGAAGCACTAGCTTTCGGAGCTCTGCTTCATCATCAGGTGGTTGTGGAGAATAAGATCGTAAGACACAGAATTTATAATAAAAGTTTACAGTGTGATGTAAGTGGAATTATATATTGAAAAAGACAAACAATCCAGGTATTTTTCAATGTATAATTTCAGTTACATCACACTGTAAACTTTTGCTATAAATTCTGTGTCTTAGGATCTTATTCTCCACAGCTACCTGATGAAGGAGCGTCGCTCCGAAAGCTAGTGCTTCCAAATAAACCTCTTGGACTATAACCTGGTGTGGTGAGATTTTTAACTTTGTATACCCCAGTCCAACACCAGCATCTCCAAATCAAAAGTAAAACACAGCTTTCAATTTAATTTTGATTTTATTCCTAACTCCTGTTACCACTCCTCAATTCAGTAGCTGTTTAGCTATTGAAAGAATAGTTTGGGTAGAGTATGACATTAAACACTAGACTGGACTGCTTTCCATGTCTTCAGTATTGGCAATTCTCCACTCCAGCATTGCCTTGTGCATCTCTGAGCTGGATCTAATTTTTATTTCATTAGCTGCCTTGGCCTTTCCACTAGATTGGGAAACGCAGCACCATTCATGAAGTGTCTGAATTCTTCATACATGATTTGATGGCCACTCTCACTCATCACAATGTCTAGAACTGCAGATCTTCTCTTTTTCTATTGCATTCATACCTTAGCTTAGATGGTCCTCTTGGAATGAGGTACATCCCAATATAGAGCCTTAACTATATCTGTGATGGCTTCATTTCTGGGTCACCAACTTCAGCCACCTCACAAGGTCTACAAAGCTCCTGATATTGCACGAAGTACAGCTGTACGTCTGGCATCTCATGCTTCCCTTCTGTCATCATCATCATTGGTAGTAACATACCATTTGTCACTTTGAGACCATTTGCTAGGGAGAATAGAAGAGCTGAATATTATTTAAATAGGGAAAGAACTGCAGAAAGCAGTTTTGGGGTCCTAGTGCATGAATCCCAAGAAGCTGGCATCCAAGTTCAGGGGTAATTGTGAAGGCAATTGGATTGTTGGCCTTTAATAAATAGGGATTAGAATATAAAAATAGGATGGTCTTACTTCAGCAGGTACAGCTAAAGTACCAATCCATGTATGTATATTGGCATTGGAGGCAGTGCAGAGAAGGGATTGTCTTGTATGGAAAAATAGGGTAGGTTGGGTTTGCACTCACTGGAGTTTAGAAAAATGAGAGAGGACCTATTTGAAGCACGTACAATTTTTAGAGAATGCGACAGGGTAGGTGCAGGAAGTTGTGAGTGACCTATTTAAGACAGAGATGAGGATGATTATTTTCTCTGTGAGATTGATGATCTGGGATTTTTTTTATGCAGAGGGCTGTGAGACTGTGTTGTTAGGTACATTTGAGACTGACTTAGTCCATAAAGGAATCAAGGGTTGTGGGGAAAAAGCAGGAAAGTGAAGCTCCTTGAAAGTAGAGTCGCAGGTAGATAGGATAGTGAAGAATGTGTTTGATATACTTTCCTTTATTGGTCAGAGTATTGAGTACAGGAGTTGGGAGGTCATGTTGCGGCTGTACAGGACATTGGTTAGACCACTGTTGGAATATTGTTTTCCCTGGAGTGTCAGAGGCTGAGGGGTGACCTTATTGAGGTTTATGAAATCATGAGGGGCATGGATAGGGTAAATAGACAAAGTCTTTTCCCTGGGGTGAGGTAGTCCAGGACTAGAGGACATAGGTTTAGGGTGAGAGTGGAAAGATATAAAAGAGACCTAAGGGGCAACTTTTTCACACAGAATGAGTATGTGTATGGAATGAGCTGCCAGAGGATGTGGTGGAGGCTGGTACAATTGCAACATTAAAGAGGCATCTGGATGGGTATATGAATAGGAAGGGCTTAGAGGGATTTGGGCCGGGTGCTGACAGGTGGGACTAGATTGGGTTGGGATATCTGGTTGGCATGGACGGATTGGACCAAAGGGTCTGTTTCCGTGCTGTACATCTCTATGACTCTATTCAGTTGAGGGTGTGAGTGAGAAGGCTGTTCACTGGTAAGTTTTATCTAAGGCAAAATTCAATTATTATTTAAGTGATTTATATTGTAAATAAAGTACAATAGTGATGTGTATACCCGCTACATTATGTCTATTATTCTCTGTATGTTTGTACACTGATTATAGGGACCTCTTGATTATTCCGAATATTTGATTAATCGGCACACGCCTGCTCCGATCGGTAACGGTTAATAAAAGGTTTACTCTACCTCCAGCAGCGCAGCACTCGGAAATGCAGAAGTTTTTCTCTGTACATATGACAACAACGATAAATCAAGTCAAATCAAAACTCAAGTATTGGCCTTGATTTTTTTGTGCTGGAGCCCTGGGATGGACCTTGAATAGTGTCGAGAGTGTGGTGCTGGAAAAGCACAGCAGGTCAAGCAGCATCTGAGGAGCAGGACTTTCAGGCGAACGCCCTTCATCAGGATCTTGAACAGTCCACTCTCAAGGTAGCAATGGCTTTGCTGGGATGATTCATTCATAATCAAACTGTGGGCCCATGCTCACTGCTTTCACTTAAATCAAAGGGGCCACAGGAGGTGAGAGCACTTGGTTAAATACATATTCAGGAAGACAAAGCAAAAGGATTATGGCTAAGAAAGAAATTCATTCTATAAGTACATGAGAAACCACAGAAAGCTGATTGTTTTGACGGTCAGGCAAGAAAGTAGAGTGGAATTGTAGAATCCCAACAGTGTGGGGGCAGGCCATTCAGCATCCCACTGCATCCCTGTAGCCCTGCATTTCCCATAGCCTATCCACCAAGCCTGCATGTTTCTGGATGCCATGGGCAATTCAGCATGGCCAATCCAGCTAACCTACACAGAGAGTCATAAAGATGTACAGCACGGAAACAGACCCTTCGGTCCAAATCGTCCATGCCAACCAGATACCCTATATCCCTCGAAACCCTTCCTATTCATATACCCATCCAGATGCCTTTTAAATGTTGCAATTGTACCAGCCTCCACCACTAGCTCAAATCCTCCAACCCTGGCAACATCCTTGTAAATCTTTTCTGAACCCTTTCAAGTTTCACAACATCTTTCCGATAGGAAGGAGACCAGAATTGCATGCAATATTCCAACAGTGGCCTAACCAATGTCCTGTACAGCTGCAACATGACCTCCCAACTCCTGTACTCAATACGCTGACCAATAAAGGAAAGCATACCAGACATCCTCTTCACTATCCTATCTACCTGCAAGTCTTTGGACCATGGGAGGAAACTGGAGCACCCAGAGGAAGCCCACGCAGACAAGGGGAGAACATGCAAACTCCACACAAGACTGGAATCGAACCCGGGTGGCTGGCACTGTGAGGCAGTAGTGCTAACCACTGAGCTACCATGCCACCTGAAGGCTAAGGTGACGACCGTGATCATATCAAAGCGTGTAGCAGGCTCAGTGTGCCATCTGGTCTACTTCTGCACCTATTCCTAGTGTTTTTGTCATGAGGTTATTCGATTTATTCACACAATTACTTAGTTCATTACATACTACGACATCTGTTTTCTTGCAGTGCTCATCTAATACCCCATACTGAGGTATCCACTACACTTTGGGAAAACTGATACCATTGCCTTCAGTTCTTGACACAAACTTACTTATGATTCTGTTCTCTCCCTAATGGCTGTCTGATGCTGAACCAGACTGTTTGTAACAATGGTGTTCAATTTGACCCTGAGTTGAGCTTCCAATTCCATAGCTTAGCCATCATTAACATCACCTTTTCTTAGTTCCACTATGTCTCTGCCAGCCCAGTGTGGGTCACATCACTCATCATGGTACATATGGACATTCACATGGATGGGAACATATTAACCAAAAGCAGCAGTAGACCATTCACCCCCTCACGTCTGTTTCAGTATTCAATAAGGTTACAGCTGGAATGATAACTCCACATTCATACGTTTCACCCCCTTACATATCATGAATCTACACTCAACATTATGAGGCACAGTTTGTGCAAGGCACTGCTACTAGTAATTAAATACTAAAATATAATATTATAAGCTTAGGCTTCCAAATTATATATCTCCAACAACATAGGAAGGGAAAAGGATGAGATTCTGAAAGGAGAATATAAAAAATTAGGCAGAAATTTAAAAAGGAGGTCCTTGAGAGTAGTAATATCTGGATTACTCCCAGTGCTACGAGCTAGTGAGGGCAGGAATAGGAGGAGAGAGCAGATGAATGCATGGCTGAGGAGCTGGTGTATGGGAGAAGGATTCACACTTTTGGATCATTGGAATCTCTTTTGGGGTAGAAGTGACCTGTACGAGAAGGACGGATTGCACCTAAATTGGAAGGGGATTAATATACTGGCAGGGAAATTTGCTAGAACTGCTCGGAAGGATTTAAAGTGGTAAGGTGGGGAGGTGGGACCCAGGGAGATAGTGAGGAAAGAGATCAATCTGAGACGGGTACAGCTGAGAACAGAAGGGAGTCAAAC
>NC_057710.1:155423849-155452524 GCF_004010195.1 Chiloscyllium plagiosum | reverse complement strand
TGTACAAGACAATTTTCTGATTCAATATGTGGTTGTACCTATTAGAGAAGGTGCAAAACTAGACCTACTCTTGGGAAATAAGGCAGGGCAGGTGACTGAGGTGTCAGTGGGGGAGCACTTTGGGGCCAGCGATCATAGTTCTATTAGTTTTAAAATAGTGATGGAAAAGGATAGACCAGATCGAAAAGTTGAAGTTCTAAATTGGAGAAAGGCCAATTTTGACGGTATTAGGCAAGAACTTTCGAAAGGTGATTGGGGCAGATGTTCGCAGGTAAAGGGACGGCTGGAAAATGGGAAGCCTTCAGAAATGAGATAACGAGAGTCCTGAGGTGGGGGAGCCCAGAACTAGAGGGCATAGGTTTAGGGTGAGAGGGGAAAGATATAAAAAGGGACCTAAGGAGCAACTTTTTCACACAAAGGGTGGTACGTGTATGGAATGAGCTGCCAGAGGAAGTGGTGGAGGCTGGTACAATTGCAACATTTAAAAGGCATCTGGATGGGTATACGATAGGAAGTGTGTAGGGGGATATGGTTCAAGTGCTGGCAAGTGGGACTAGATTGGGTTGGGATAGCTGGTTGGCATGGACAGGTTGGACCAAAGAGTCTGTTTCCGTCCTGTACATCTCTCTGACTCTCTCTTAGCAGAATTCAAGTTCCACCCTAAACTCTGAGGGCGTAAGCCTTCAGACCACCAATAATTTTGGTCACTACTCTTAGTTTCTGACAGCTTTAACTTGGTAAATGATGTGAGAATAGATATTCCTATGGGGTTCCTAACTATGCTGTATTATTGAGATGAGGATCCGGAATTTGACATGAACTACCAAATGTAGGTGGAATGGCTCTCTCCCCTCTTCACCCATATAGTCACAGCCTCAGACACAAGGTCCTGACTGACAAAGGAGATCTATCATTGCTCTGTTTATTTCATAAGACAGGCTGGCATTAAACTGGGCCACCTGCCACCCAGTGCCCCACGCACCAATTGGATCAAAGACTGCTCCTCCCTTCAGGCAAAGGATGACATTGCAAAAAACACTGCAGGGTCTCCCCACTAATCCTGTTCCCCATGTCCTGTCAAAACCAGACCTTCAAGGACCTCTGCTTCTTGGTCAATAGATTCATTTGGTCAGAGAGTTCACAGTAAATGCTCCTGTTCAATAGGCTACAAAAATAGTTTGGGGGTCTAACCGACACAGTAGGAAAGTTGTTACAGTAGCTGACTTGGCAGCATTAAGGGCATTTAAGTTGATAATAATGAAACAGTGTAGATTAATTAATCAATTAATCAGATTAATTTCACAGGTCAGCACAACATCGAGGGCTGACGGGTCTGTACTGCGCTGTAACGTTCTATGTTCTGTATTCTATGAATGTGCAATCATAAGGTTCCTACCCAAATGAGGTAAATGTCTCAGCCCCTGTTAACCTCATAGAATGAAATAGTGTCAGAAGATTATTGCTAAGTAATGCCTGGTTTCCACCAAGTTGCAGGCATTAAAATCCCTCCATAGTCCCATCAATTTGTACAGGGCAGTGCCTCACTTATCAAAGCTTTGATTCTCTCTGTAGCAGATGGTGTTGTAGAACAATTCTGCTCTTACTGGGATTCTTTGTTCCTTTGGACTTCCAACTTTGTGAAAACAACTGGGATTTGGTGGAGAGGCCAATAAAACCATTGTGAACTGCTGAACAGAGGAGATGTCATTGTTCAATGGGAAATATGCCAGCTGCTTAGTCACAGATTGAATTCAGCTAAACAAACATAGTATGCCCTCTCAGTTTTCAGAGTAATGTGTTGTCTGTTGAGAGAAAATAAATCAGACAAAAATCCTCTTGTGGAAAGACTCTGTATATTTCTGATAAGAAAGAAATTATATCTTCCTTTTCATTATGTAACTCTTGAGAATATTATCCCATCCAATTATATGATTGTTGCGAAGAAATTAAAAGATTGAATTTATTGTACTCTGAAAAGCTTTCCATATTTGTGAGATATTTCAAACAAAATGCTTGTGTATAAAATAATGCAGATACATTAATGTAAAAATTACAGCATGAGAAAGGGACATTTAGCCTTTGGACTAATTGGCTCCACAATGTGCACTTTGTTCCATTGCTGAGACTAAATGATTCATTGTAAAAACAATGACTGCAGATGCTGGAAACCAGATTCTGGATTAGTGGTGCTGGAAGAGCACAGCAGTTCAGGCAGCACCCGAGGAGCAGTAAAATTGACGTTTCGGGCAAAAGCCCTTCATCAGGAATACAGGGCTTTTGCCCGAAACGTCGATTTTACTGCACCTTGGATGCTGCATGAACTACTGTGCTTTTCCAGCACCACTAATCCAGTAAATGATCCATTGTGTCCTGCGAGGAACATTTCTCCCAGGTTTCTCCAATGGTAAAGATACTTAACATTGGTGGATAGGAAGGCAAGGGATAAATAAATGAAACAAATTACTGAAGGAAGTTGCCATCATGTTGGAAGTAATTATCATTGCATTACCAAGTTTAAGGAGATACAATAAAGGAAGCCACCATCAAAATACACTGGGTGAACCTTACTCTGTTTTGGAAACTGTGCCTTAGGCATCATTATGACAGGGGTGTATCAGTTGTTAGAGTGATTACATGCTTTTCAACTTATTGCCTCTGCATGTGTGAACAGAACGTGACTCTTCTGGGCAGCAAGTTCTGACACTGGTCCCTCCACCCTCCAAAAGAAAGGGACTTGATAGTATTTCAATGTCTATTGGAGCATCACTCAACCTCCATTGGTTGTCCCCACCTAGCCCTGGAAATGTCTGAAACAAAACTGAAACGGGTTTCATTGCACTTAACTAGATGTTCTCCTGGACATGCAAGTCCTGGGCCTCCTCCACTGCCAAATCCTTGCCATCCGATGCCTGGAGGAAGAACGCCTCATCTTCCACCTTGGAACCATCCATCTACACAGGATTAATGTCGCCAGTTTCCTCATCTCCCCTCTACCCCCTTATCCCAGATCCAGCCCTCCAACTTGGCACCGCCCTCTTGAACTTCCTACCTGTCCATCTTCCTTCCCACCTATCTGCTCCACCCTCTGCTCTGACCTATCACCATCACCCTCCCACCTGCATCTACCTATCACCTTCCCAGCTACCTTCCCCCCAGCTCCACTTCCCTCCCTTTTATCTCTCAGCCCCCTTAGTGTCTCCTCCCCCTCCCCCGCCACACATTCCTGATGAAGAGCTTATGCTCAAAACATCGACTGTCCTGCTCCTCGGATGCTGCCTGACCTGCTGTGCTTTTCCAGCACCACACCCTTCAACTCTGACCTCCAGCATCTGCAGTCCTCACTTTCTCCTCACTTGGAACAAAGTGCACATTGTGGAGCCAATTGGTCCCAAAGGCTAAATGTCCCTTTCTCATGCTGTAGTTTTTACATTAATGTATCTGCATTATTATATACTCAAGTATTTTGTTTGAAATATCTCACAAATATTCAAAGCTTTTCAGAGTATAATAAATTCAATTTTTTAATTTCTTCGCCACAATCATATAATTGGATGGGATAATATTCTGAAGTGAGGAAAAGAGATGTGATCTGAGGATGCCATCTCAACTGAGAAAGGTGGCTCAAAGGAAGCAGGCTCCAGTGACACCGAAGGGTATGTAGTCCTGTCTGCTCAGTGCTCAACCAGACTCATAAGGGCATGAAGCATTGCAGGTTTACCACTGCAGAGGATGATCACACAGAAAACCGAGTGCGGGGTATCTCCGTCATAGGCCTCATGTGTAGCGACAATATCTCAACTAACAAGCTTGTCTTTGACTTTTTCACTTTAATGTTTTGCATTATCTTTCTGATTTAATTATGCTATTAATTAATGTCCTTTTCTCAAATATTTTACTCTCAGCTTTTCCAAACGATTTTAAACAATTATGACAATGGTAATTTACAAAAGATTGTAACTGAAGTCTTCTTTCAGCTTCTCTGCCGAATGTTTTTCCTTTAATATGAGATTTTCACCCTTTCAGTAAGAGGCTTAACTTACTCTGTTCCACACCAACAGCTGTATCCTGATTTTTCTCCTTGTAGTTCTTGGGACATTCTTCATAGAGTACACAAGCTTTTTCAGTATATTTCCCTATTGCTAGCTGTTCTGAGTTTGAAGATTGAAAGAATAGATTAAGTTGAAAGAAGTAGATGAGGTTAGAACACTGTGACAGGCAGTGAGTATCACTTATGGGTGCAGGCAGGGAGTGACCCAGGGAGGGGAGCAGTTTGAGAGGTTGGAAACAATGAGAGAAAGGAGGGTTATAACATGGCTCCGGAAACAAGAGCTACATGCACTCCCGAGGAAAGAGACTGATTGGTAACTACTGGTAAAATCTAGCTGTGATAAATATGTTATATGTTTAAAGCCATGACCACACACTAGTCCAGACAAATACATCAACAGGAAATGTCAGTGGATGCACAGGCTTGAGCTCTGGGTTTAAACCCTAGTTTCACTGCTGTGCATCGTGAGACAGAGTTGTTGTCTTTTGTCATGGGATATAGGCATCGCTGGCTAAGCCGGCATTTACTGCTCATCCTTCATTGCCCTTGAGATGATGGTGAGCTTCTTTCTTGAATTACTGCAATGCACTTGTTGTAGGTACAGCCACAAGACATTTAGAGGGGAAATCCAGGATTTTAACTCAGTTACAGTGAAGGACTGATGATTATATTTCCAAGTCAGAACGGAAGGGAATTTGCAGGTGGTGGCATTCCCATGTATCTGCTGCCTTGTCCCTCAAAATGGTCATGTGTTTAGAAAGTACTTTTTAAGGATCTTTGATGAATTTCTGCAGTGTGTATTGTAGATAGTACGCACTGCTGCTACTGAGCATCAGGGTGCAGAGAGTGGATGCTTATGGATGTACTGCCAATAAAGTGAGCTATTTTGACCTGGATGGTGTCATGGCAAAATTCCTAACCTCTGACCTACTCTCATTGTCATAGTGTTTACATGTTGAGTACAGTTCAGTTTGTGATCAATGGTAAGTCCCAGAATATTGATAACGGGGAATTCAGTGATGGTAATGCCATTGACTGTTAAGGGACAATGGTTAGATTCTCATTTTGGAGAGATGGTCATTGCCAGTAGCATGTTTAGGGCGATGGTCACTGCTCAAGTCAGAAGCTTACAGGCAGCAAGGGAATGGGTGGCCATGAGGCAGGCGAAAAGAATCAGACCGACAATGCTTGCTATTGGAATTCCATTCTGGATTCTAGTGAATACAAGTGTTCTTCAGGAGAGAGTAGCCGGAGCTAAGTCCACAGCACTATGGTTATCTCAGTTGTACAGGGAGGAACTTAGCAAAAGATATAGAAGAGCAATAGTGATATGGGAGGAGATCAGACAGGCATTTCTCTATCCTTCATCAGGACTCCAAGATGATATGTTTACTCCCTGGAGCCAAGGTAAAGGGTGTAACAGATGTTCTTCTGGGGTCGGGTGATGAGTGGGAAGTCATGCTTCATGGTAGTCACAATAACTAGGGTAGGACTGGGGTGGGAGAGCAGATTTCATGGAGCAGGGTCGGAGACTGAAAGGCAAAACCTCTCAAGTGGGATACTGTCAGGATTACTCCCCACCCCCATGTCTTAGCTCGTGCAGAAACGGGAGAATTGAGAGATGGAATATGTGACTGGAAAGCTGGTGGAGGAGGGTGGGTGTCAGATTTCTAGAAAGTTGGAACTGATTTTGGGGAAGGTGGGAGTTGTACAAGCCAGACAGTCCTCACTTTGAACAGGACTGGGTTAAACAGCTTTGCAGAGAGAGTTTGTTAATGTTGTTGTGGAGAGTTTAAACTACATTGACATGATATTGGGAACCTGAGGCAAATCGAGAGGAGCAGACTGTGAAAGATAGAGTAAGTAGAAGCAAAAACGTCCAGTGCAAGAAATTGGCAATATTAAAAGGTATACATATAAAAGCAAGGAGTATAGCTGATGGCACAGATTGACACATGGCAGCCTGGCCTTCAAGATGGCAGTGGGGCAGCAGAGCCGTGTACAGGGATCTGAGCCCAGGACTCGTCCACTCTTGTCTACTTTCCTTTTTACTTTTGCTGTTTGCTTTCTTAGATTGGATTAGATTAGATTAGATTACTTACAGTATGGAAACAGGCCCTTGAGCCGTGTACAGGGATCTGAGCCCAGGACTCGTCCACTCTTGTCTACTTTCCTTTTTACTTTTGCTGTTTGCTTTCTCTTCACTTTCTTCTCTTTAAGGCATTTTGGAGTGGGGTCATCAGTATCAGAGCAGCAGGAGCAGCTATCTGAAGATCCCAGGCAGGGACGGGATTTCATCACTCTCGCCCCGACAAACTGGGCAGCAATGGCAGCGGCAACAAAGCTCCTCCCAGCAATCCACAGCAGCAGTGACAGCAAGAGGCCTGAGGCCTACATTGGAGCCTGAGTATTCCATACATCTTCATTGAGATGGGACTTTAAAATTTAGACATTTTTCTTTTAGACCTTGATTTTTTCTTTCCTGCTGGCTGTGTTCTTTATTTCTGCTGCTGTTTTTTTTTTAAATTTTGGTTTCTGTAGCCAAGACAGCGCCGGAGAATGGCAACTTTGTACTCTTTAGATTGTACTGTGTTCCTATACTTGAGTACACATAACAATCAAATCTAATTCCAGTTCTAATGTCATATTGCTAAAACAGAAACTTGGCTTAATGATGAACATCCCTGGACATATAGAGTTTTCAGCAAGATCTGGAGTGCATCATCACTGCGGACAACGTGTTTATAATTTACTAAGTTTCTGTTTTACCTTGTATAGGTTTCCACTAATTGTTAGTTAGTATTTTTGTTACAGCACCCCAGTAGAGGATAGCTAACCAATTCAGTTACTTTCAGTTTAAAAGCAGAGAGAGGGGGATAAGTAAAGTCAGGGTGTAGCATTATCAGTTAAAGAATCAGCCACAGTTCTGATGAGGGATGGTTTAGCAAATGAAGCAATCTGAGGTTGAGCTCAGAAATTACAAAATGGTGCAAGCACACTGCCGGGAGTGTATTATAGACCTCCAAATTGCGGGAAAAAATTGGAGGAATAAGTCTTTAGGTAAATGTTTGAGTAAGAAAACAATGAGGCAATAGTAGTTAGGGACTTCAATTACTCAACGATCATTGAGGATACAAACAGTAGGAAAGGTACAGGAGGCACACAATTCTTGAACTGTAGTCTCGAGATTTTATTTTAGTCACAACATATCAAGCCCAAACAGAGAAGGTGGAATTCTAGATTTAGTCTTCAGAATTGATGGTGGTCGGATGGATGAAGTAGCAATGGATGATCATTTTGGAGATAGTGAACACATCACGGTGGGTGGCACGGTGGCACAGTGGTTAGCACTGCTGCCTCACAGCGCCTGAGATCGGGTTCAATTCCCGCCTGAGGCGACTGACTGTGTGGAGTTTGCACGTTCTCCCCGTGTCTGCGTGGGTTTCCTCCGGGTGCTCCGGTTTCCTCCCACAGTCCAAAAGATGTGCGGGTCAGGTGAATTGGCCATGCTAAATTGCCCGTAGTGTTAGGTAAGGGGTAAATGTAGGGGTATGGGTGGGTTTCGCTTCGGCGGGTCGGTGTGGACTTGTTGGGCCGAAGGGCCTGTTTCTACACTGTAATGTAATGTAATCTAATCTAATCTAAACATCACAGTTCGATTTAGTATCATTATGGAAAAGGAGAAAGATAGAGCAAGAGCAAACATTTTACCTTGTGGAAGGCAATTTTACAAAGCTGAGAAATGATCTTGCCAACGTTGACTGTTTATTGCTACTTGAAGGAAAGTCATTGGTCAATGAGTAGGAGCCATTCAAAATCGAGATTCTATGGGCACAGTGCAGACTTGACTCAACAATGAAAAAGATCGATACTGTCAAATCTAAAGCCCCTGGTAATCCAAACACATCGAACAGAAGATTAAAAAACGAGCCTATTACAGTCTTAAAAAAGACTTTGAACATTTAGAACAAGAGTGAAGTGAAAAGGGAAATTCACAAATCAAAGAGGATACAGAAAGATATTGGCTGGTAAAATTAAGGAAAATCCAAAAAAAATCTTATTAGTCCATTAAAAGAAATGAGTCTAAGGAGGGGTTTGTGCCTATGAATGATTGATGGAAAAGATGTGAAAAGAGTTCTATTAAGAATTTGATAGAGTCAGAGTCATAGAGTCATACAGCACAGAAATAGACCCTTCAGTCAAACCAGGGGAGAGGATGATGCAGACATTTCAGTTGAAGATGGGGAAAGTGAAATATTTGAAATAATGAAATGGGAAGTATTGGAGGCACTGACCTCCTGGCAAGGGCCAGATGAATTATATCCTAGACTGTTAAAGGAAGCCAGGAGGAAATGATGGATTCCCTGAGCATTATTTTCCAATCCTCATTAGAGTCAGGTTAGGTACCAGAAACGAGCAAACAATGACTCATAAACTACCCAGTGCCTCCAGTTGTTTCTTGTGATGACGTGAAGTGAATCAATTTGGGCTGAAGACTGGTATCTTTGACATTGAGGATTGCTGGAAGAGGACAAGATGGATCATACACTCAGCATTTTTGGCTGAAGATTACTGCAAATGCTTCAGCCTTACCTTTTGCACTCATATGCTGGGCTCCCCCATCATTGAGGATGGGGATATTTGTGGAGCTTTCTCATCCAGTGAGTCGTTCAATTGTCCACCACCATTCACGACCAGATGTGGGAGGACTGCCAAGCTTAGACCTGATCTGTTTGTCATGGAACTGCCCTGTCTGTCACTTTCTGCTTATGTTGTTTAGCACACAGGTAGTGCTGGTTGGCGGCCTCACCAGGCTGTCACCTCATCTTCAAGTATGTCTGGTACTGCTCCTGGCATACCCTCCTGCCCTCTCCATTGAAACAGGGTTGACCCCCTGGCTTGATGGGAATGGTTGACTGGGGGATATACCAGGCCATCAGGTTACAGCTTGTGCTGGAGACAGTTCTGCTGCTGTTGATGGCTTACAGCACCTCAGCGATGCCCAGTCTTGAGATTCTTTATTTGTTCGATGAGGCTGATCTTTTAGCTCAACTCTAGTTCCCTGTTCAAGCCCTACCTCAACCTACCAGCTCAACAATATTCGGAATTTTGCATGCCTCATTTATGTCTTCCCTTAACCACCTGTCTGAAGAGAATAATGGGTCCAATGCTGAACTCTATTAAGCAGGTAAAATTAATTGAGGGAGGAAGAGAAACCAATTTTGGAACAACACAAGTGATCAGAAAGGAAGATGAATTTGTGTCCTGACACTTGTCCTGCTGCAGACCCGGTGGATGGAAAATCATGAAGGGACCCCAACTAAAAACCAGCATCGAAGGGCTTTAATTTCATCCTGGCTGTGAGCAGGGGCTTGGTGTAAGTGGTTCAGCAGTCTGATTCAATTCAATCACTGGCTGACATGTAAATGCTGATTGTAATTCTCCCAATCGAAGCCATACAGTGACCACTTCGGATTTGCATGACATTAGGGTTCAAATCAAATTGAAGAAATGATTCCCCGTTCCTGAACGGTGCCATTGCCAATGCAGCCTGGATTACAAATGAAACACTGAACAACAACAAAATGCAAGAGGAGGGGGGCAGGGAGAGACATTGTCACTGCTGTCACAAGCTCTTTGTTTGAAAAGATTCTACAGTCGAGACCAATCATTAACCAAGATCTATAATTACGTTTCTTTAGAAAGAAAGAACCCAATTTCCTCACACAGTGTCTCCATCTCTCTTTTGATAAAAGACAGGAACACTGGGATAAGATTACCACAGAGTCATTATACTTTGATGCTCATTATGTGCAACATGAGTTCTACTATTCTGTTAAATTGGATGCAATTGAATTGAACTGTAATTGCATTAGTGGCACTGAAGGAAAGATATTTGCAGGGATTTAAATGCTGCAGGTATTTTTTTCCTCCACAGAAATTGACAAAACTGAATTACTCAAAATGTTTCAAAGGATAGTATTTGTGTTGTGTGGTCCTGTGCTCTGGTTTAGTTTTGGAACTCACCATTTTACTTGCCAATTATATTAAATTCTGCCTGACTATTTAATCAACCTGATTCTGCTCAGAGTTCCTGACTGGCTGGGACCTGTGAAATTACAGAGGTTTTCTGATGGGATCTCCATCCCTGCAGCTTCACCAGTACATGCTAATATTTTGACATGAAAATCTGCACTGATTACAAGTGAAACAACCAGCAAAACACTGAAAATGCTATATTTTCCCCACACTACTGCACTGGGAGAGGTCAGGGATCACCAGGCAACCACTTAGATCGAACCAGACAAAACCCTCAGAACATCCATGTACTACAGTAACCTTTGACATTGTTAATGTAGATCACAATTAATAAAATTGCTCAGTGCTGGCAAGTTTTCTAAAGCACTGCCTCTCTTTAAGATGCCATTAAGATAACTGGTATTTAAAGAGTAGCGTTATCTTAGGTGAAGAAAGACACTCAGAATAACTTTGACCATAATTCCATTTTGTAAAAGATGCTATTGATTATTTATAGTGGAGGACAGCCATTCCTCTAAAGGGGTACTAACTGAATGAAACCCAGGCAAGTCATGAATCACATCCCGGTCAGAGATATTGGTGGAATAAAAATGACACAGGTCACTTCTCTCTCTCTCTCTGCAATGTTTCCAATATATGCTTTCACAAGTATACTGCCTCTTTAATTATCAGGCGATTGTGTTCAGCTTCCTCCCTGAATGTTCTGGAACAAAGAGGGATACGCAGTTTGCCAGAAGGGCATAGAAACACACATTTGCATATTTATCCCACACAGTTCAGTAACACATTGCTCTGCATAAATATGTGTTACCTCCCACAGCTCAGCTGACCGCTATTTGTAGCTCAGCCTGCCCACACCAATAGCAATACTGAGGTTCCACTCAGAGGCCCTGATGAGGCTGCTCCATATTGTCTGCTAGGTCATTGCAGACCAATGAGCTTCATTAGTTGTCAACAATATCTTCTCCCCCGTCCACCCACTCATTCCAGCTCCCTAGACCGGCATACTGTGAAGTCACAAACTACTAACAGCTGCAGTTGGAAACGTTTGCTTTCATTTCAGAACCTCATTTCAATTAAAAAGAGCATTAGAAGGCAATCCACGGTCAGAGACAATGCCTACCATCTCGGGATGCCAGGGTGCTTTGATCCCACGGAATAATAAAGGTCTCTGGTGAATAAGTGGCCATTATCCCATGCTGTCTAAAAATAATGGGATTTTCACAATCCCCATTGAGAGTCGTCTCATTATATTTTGTTACATTACACAAGCCTGTGGCTTCCTTAAAAATTACATTTCTGGCTGTTCAATTTTCTTTCACATAATTCTTCCTTCTGACATAAATTTAAATAACGATTTCCAACCTCTAAGCCTCTTTGGCCAAAGTTTGATTAGCTACATTTTTGAATAATATGCATAGTATGCGCAGGCACGTCCTAAATCAAACTCTTCCATTCGAGAACATTCCATTTACAAATCTCAGTGTGACACATTTGATTGCTTTATTATGCCAGAGCCCTCAATTAAATTAAGTCACTTTTTATGCATTTTTATTCATTTTTATATACCATTGTTATTCTTTTATCCAGGCAGCTGTCTGATAGTTGGGAAGCGATAAAGAGGGAGGTTGAAAATCTGAAATTAAGACATGGGAAATATGCAGCAAGCTAATCATTTTAATCCATCTGTTTGGCTATGTTATAACACAGCTCCAGGAGCAGGCAAGACTCAAACCGAAACTCTGGATTAGTGGTGCTGGAAGAGCACAGCAGTTCAGGCAGCATCCAAGGAGCTTCGAAATCGACGTTTCGGGCAAAAGCCCTTCATCAGGAATAGCTTATCTCTCCACGCTTCAGGCTCACTGCCTTTATTCTTGATGAAGGGCTTTTGCCCAAAACGTCGATTTCGAGCTCCTTGGATGCTGCCTGAACTGCTGTGCTCTTCCAGCACCACTAATCCAGAATCTGGTTTCCAGCATCTGCAGTCATTGTTTTTACCTCAAACCCAAACTTCCTAGCCCTGAGGTAGCAGCACTACCACTGCTCCACAAGACCCGAGCCAACTAGTTGGTGCCTGAGTAAGGAAAGTTGATTATCATTAAAGTTTTAATAAGGTGTCACACCTGAAGAGTTAATCCATCTTTTAAATCCCTGGCTCATTGACTGTGTTATTCAGAAATGATATAGTCCTTCAGGAAATGTGTTGGTATATGTATCTTCACCTCCTCCCTCTCTTTAATCAAGGTCATTTTCCTGCAGCCAATTTGGATGCAAATCAATTTATCATTTGCCCCCTCTGGTAAAGGTGCCACCCCCCAATGTACTTTGTGGACAATTGCTTAGCAAATACCCTCTCAACCTTCCTGTCTCCTTGAATAACCCTTTGAAAGGAGATGGGTGTTTCACCACAGCCCAGCAGCAGCTGCCTGTAGCCAGATCTGGGTTAAAGCTCTCATTAAAATTTAATGAGCTTGTGGACCATCAGTTGGGCCTGCTGTTCATGAAGCAGGGAGCATTCTTATTTTCATGCTAATCCCCACTTACTTTCAGTGGCTTCTGGTACGGCTCTGACCAGATAATGCTGGTTTTGTTGTTGTTGTTTTTGTTTTTAATTTGCCAACTCCTCCCTCATCCTTGCCTCAATGCAGTTGCCATTATCTTGTCTCTGTAATTTCATTGTGCATCAAGTAACATGAGGCTGCTCACTGGTCAAATTTCTAGGTCAGATTTTTTCCAGAATGATGCTTCTGGTCACTTAGCGATGGCTGCATCTCGTAATATTTTTAAACATACCCTTTCAGTCAATGACTGGACATTCTTATTGTTCAGCCTTAAGCAATGGATTCATTCTGGCTATTGTCAACCTCTGCTGTAGTCTGAGGTAGCTCTTTATAACCATGTAGTGTCCATTTACGCATTGCTAGGCATAAAGTACAAACTCTGCTAAATGTCCTGGAGTCATTTTCTAACAAAATAGATGTTACTTTTCCAGAAAGTGGGGGTAGGGTTTAGTTTGCATCTAAACCAACAGACGAAACCATGAATCTTTCATTGATAATTGAGTGTTGCTGAGTGGAGTAGACCTAGGAGCTGCTTCAGGTATTAATATTCAACACTGATTATTCATGCTGTTGGAAGACTGAACCTCCTCCACTTTATGACAGTTCCCAAGCCTCCAGCATTGTGTTAGAGTCTCCAGATAATAAATGTTAATAATCTGGATGTTGCTACAAGCAACCCAGAATAAAAAGTCAGGGGGAGTTGAGAAGGTGTGTTTTTCACTGTTTTTGTACATGGAAGTACAGAAATAATACAAATCAGATAAAGAAGCTGTCTGACAGTGGTTAGTAGTAGGAGCTCATGCCATTAAGTCTCTAGAAGCTCTTCCAATTAGAGTTAACAGCACTAGTCCTGTGCTGATTTAAAATTAACTGAAAGAAATATACAAAAGATTTGTCGATAAATAGTACTTTATAATTTTCAGAAATATATCCTTGTACAATGATTTTACTTAAAATCTTTTCTGTTGGCAAATGCAGCAGCTATTTTGCAAACGTTTCAATGAAATTAATGACCAATTAGTTTGCTTTTTATGGTAGCACAGAAAGAATATGCTCCAGGTGCTGGATATCTGAAATAAACCAGATCACTGACGTGGAACATCAACTCTGTTTCCCTCTCCACAGATACTGGCAGTTCCACATGTTCTGTTTTTAACGAAAATGAGGGGTGACCTTCTAGAGGTTTATAAAATCATGAGGAGCATGGGTAGGGTAAATAGACAAAGTCTTCTACCTGGAATGGGGGAGTCCAGAACTAGAGGGCATAAGTTTAGGGTGAGGGGGAAAGATATAAAAGAGACCTAAGGGGCAACTCTTTCATCCAGAGGGTGGTACGTGTATGGAATGAGCTGCCAGAGGATGTGGTGGAGGCTGGTACAATTGCAACATTTAAGAGGCATCTGGATGGGTATATGAATAGGAAAGATTTGGAGGGATATGGGCCAAGTGTTGGCAAATGTAACTAGATTAATTTAGGATATCTGGTCAGCATGGATGAGTTGGACCGAAGGGTCTGTTTCCGTGCTGTATGTTTCTATGACAAAAACTCCCAGCTGGCTGTATTGGTTTACTTGTCAAAGAGTGTGAATTTGGAAAAGCACAGCCAGTCAGGCAGCATCCGAGGAGCAGGAGAGTCAACGTTTCGGGCATGAGCTCTTACACATTCCCGATGAAGGGCTTATGCTCAAAACATCGACTGTCCTACTCCTCAGATGCTGCCTGACCGGCTGTGCTTTTCCAGCACCACACCTTTTGTCTCTGATCTCCAGCATCTGCAGTCCTGACTTTCTCCTTGTGTTGGTTTACCTGTTGGTGGAGCAACACTTTTACATCCAACCTAGAGCTGAAAGAAGTTTTTATTTCTTTATTCTTCTCATTTGTCTCTTCCCTGTGAATTTGTACTGAAGACTCTGGACCTAAGATGGTGCCATAAATGGTGACTTGTAAACTTTTCACTATACTCATTTGAGTACATGTGACAATAAAGCTAATAGATATCAGAGAATCAGAGAGGTGTACAGCATTGAAACAGCCCATTCGATCCAATTTGTCCATGCCAACCAGATATCCCAACCTAACCCCAGCTGCCAGCACTTTAAATTCTCATTGTCCAGTCAAGGATTGTTCAGGAGGAAAAACCAGTAAGACCTGTGAACGACACCTACTGGCCCAGTTTGTCATGTTTACCTCAGAACAATGCTCCAGTATGAAAAGTAACATTCATTCCCATGTATTAGTTTCTTTTTTCTGTTTTCCTTCCCTCTGGGGAATTGGCAACAGGATGGGTAGGTCAATCTTGGGCCTTCTCACACAGAACTTCATATCAATGGCGCCTGAAGATTCCCTCCTGACCTCAGTTGAACATTTCACTTAGATGACTGCTCCCCATAATACAGTGCCATGAATTAATGGCAGCATGAACCATTACAGGAAGTGAGGCAATATCACATGATCTTATTCTATCTTGCAGCCTCATGGCAAGTTGGAGCCACTTGTTTCTTACAGAGACATTTCTTTCAGAAAGTTAATGTTTTTCTGGTAGGCTCAATAACTATCCTATAGCAGCACAATATGATCAAGGACATTATGTAAAGTAAAAACTGAAAATCAAAAACAGAAACAGAAATTGCTGGAAAAGCTCAGCAGGTCTGGCAGCATCTGTGAAGAGAAATCAATGTTGTGGTTTCACATTGAGTGACCCTTCCATCGATGCTGCCATATTATGTACAATATAAGTTCAGTATTATCTGAGATTGTTATCATGAGTGCGGTTTGAACCTCACAAATGTCAGACTCAAGAGGCAAGCATGTTCCACACTGAGCCAAATGGACAAATATCCAGGGGAGGGCCAGGGGCTACAGAACACGATACTGAGCGGACACAAAACCAAAGACAGGAGGCGGTACTGGGTGCAAGAGATCAAGCTTGGGATTTAAAAGGCCTGTGGTTGGAAATGAGATACAGAACCTGATATTTCTGGGATCCAGAAAAGGAATGAGTTACAGTCATAGCCTTTCAAGCACATCATACCAGCAGTTCTGCCAATTTATCAGAACAGCCGTAGCAACTGCATTTATACAGCACATTTAACACAGCAAGACATTCCAAGTATTACGGCACACTACAGTACTCAACACCCAACCCACATGAACCCACTTACATACAGATAAGGAAGGACACCACTTTGACTGAGACAACATATCCATGCTAGGACAAGCCAAACAGACACGCACGAGAATTCCTAGAAGCATGGCATTCCAACAGGAACTTTATCAACAAACACATTGACTTGGATCCCATTTACCACCCCGACAAAAAAAGGAAATGAAATCACCATAGGAAATGACATCATCAACCCAAGCAAACCTAAACATACAAATAAAAAGCAAGCCATGCCACCAGTGCTTCATCCAGAGGCTCACTGATGATGTTACCCGGTATGATGACGAAACATCTGAAAACAAACCTTCCAGCTCAGCGAGCAAACCTACATCCAGAGCATGAAGATGTCTCATAGGTGACATAAGCTTGACAAAAGATGTAGGTTTCAATGAGCATCTTCAAATGTGAGTGACAGCGCTACAGAAAGATCAAAGTAAGGAATTCTAGAGCTATGGGCCTTGAAGGCATGATTGGGGTGGTGGGGAGAAATTGAGATATCAGGGATGTGCGAATGGCGGGAATTTGAGGAGCACAGAGATTTCAGAGGGACTTGTGATAATTATTGAGCAGGGAGGTGGCTGGTGGGGGAGGGTTAGGCCATGAAAACAAGGAGATGAATTTTCAAATTGGGCTGCTGTGGCTGAGTGGGCACAGGGGCAGCAGCTGAGTAACCCCACGGGAGAGAGGCTGACCAGTCTGTGACAGTATGGCATTCAGTCTCTGACTGGTCAATACTCTGGACTGTTTGATATCATCGCAGCTTTGTTTCTTTTCCAATGCAACTCAGATGAAATGTTGCATACGCTATCATCTTGCAAATCGTGGGAAGGGGTTTCCAATGAAATGCAGTTGTGAGTGTGTCCCTCGTGTGAACTGAGTATCAGGAAGAAACAAATTGATTTGCATTTATTCCGCTTGGACTGAACTAACAACATCCCGTGAAGGCTGGCTGGACCTGCCTAACCATTTGAGTTAGAGATGCCTGCAGAGTAACAGCGCTGTGCACATTTACTCACTTGGAATTTATTATGCTGTATTCTCCTGACCAAATTTTAAATGAATAGATCTGTGAGACACAGGCAGCCTTGAGGGAACCAACAATAAAGGCAGTGTAGAGCATCAATATTCCTGCACGTAGAGCATCAAATCCCATAAAATTCAACCCGCCAGATCCTGACATTTACAGACCCAGACACTGTCTGAGACTGTTCTATTTTACGGGGGTCACTCTTGTTCAGCTTGCATTTTGTATTCAGTGTAAGTTAAAGCAGCTTTATAGAGAAAAGGCTGCTTTCAGCTCTCTCCCGACTTCGGGAAACCATTATCTCCCATTTAGATTTCAGGAGGTGCAACACAAGAGCCAGAACCAGATCCAGAACTCCCCGTAAGAATTCTTCAAAGAAGAGAATAAAAGGACTTGCATTAACCGTCAAAGCTGAGCACATTTGATCAAAGGGTCTGCATTCCCTTCTTCCCAAAAACATCCTGAAACCAATCCCACTACCTCATGCTCTCACCAAGCAACGTACTTCCCTCTGCAGTAAATATTCATCCAATTTCTATTTTAGGGTTGCAACACTTAATCGTTCCTGTCTTAAAAACATCATGGCACAACAACTCTCCTGATCAAGAGATGCCTTGCTGCTCACTGCCAGAGTAACAATTTTGAATTGATGGCTCCTAATCACTGAACTTCACTGCCACAGGGTAGAGACATAGCAACAACCACCAGCCACAAACAATAACCTCAATAAAAGTCCATCCACGTGTTGCTGAACTGAACAGTGCAGGGCAACAGACAGCCTGGAGACAGCCTGGAGACAACAAATGGACAGAATATCAGTTACTGTCAACCTACCAATATTTTACAAAAGAAATGTCATAATCATTTCCTTATTCTTGTACTCTATCCCTTGTTTTTGTTAATCCACACACTTCTGTGGTCGTTTAGCACATTTCTAACCTATGACCAAAATTTACATTTTCCCATTTCTCGGTATGAAATTGATTAAGCCATTTGCCTGTACACTCTGCAGGCCTGCCCTGAAATGTCACGCATATACAGTTGGGCAAGCATTGGACTGGGCAGCACAGTGGCTCAGTGGTTAGCACTGTTGCTGGACAACACAAGGAATCTGGGTTCAATTCCAGTCTCGAGTGACTCCCGGAGTCTGTGTGGGTATCCTCCCATAATCCAAAGATGTGTGGTTAGGTGGGGTGACTGTGATAAATTGCCCAGTCTGGATTAGCCATGGAAAATGCAGGATTATGGGGAGAGGGATGGGTCTGGCTGGGAGGGTCTGAATAGTCTGTTTCTGCACTGTAGGGGTTCTTTGAATGTTGACTCCATGAAATCTCATGGCATCAAGTCAAATGTGAGCAGGAAGATTTCCTGCTGGTTACCTTTGCTTTGCCTATCTTCTAAGTTTGCTGACTACATGTTTGACTACTTCTTGTTACCAGTTTTGACTCCTTCCACTCTAAGATCCCTCTGAGGTTCCCATCCCACCGTCAGTCTAGTTTAAACCTTCCCTGACAACAGGAGCAATTCTCCCTCTGAGGATATTTTCCCCAGTCCTGCTAAGGGGCAGCCAGTCCATCTTGTGCAGTCTCAATAGCCTCAATGTCTCAGAAATCTGATGAGCTCTCTCCCTCATCACTTCCCCAGCTATGTGCTCAATTGTTTAATTCCATAATCCGGTACTCACAAGCACATGGGACCTGGAACGACCATAACACAAATACTTTGGAGATTCTGATTTTTAATCTTCTTCCTAGATCCCTAAACTCTGCTTTCAGTACCTGTGGTCTTGGTACTGATTTGGATCAAATTTCTGGCTGTTCAGTCTTACCCAGAAGAATGTTCTGCAGCCACTCAGTGACATCATTGACCCAGGCACCAGCAAGCCAATATAACATCCTGGAGTTATGGCTATAACCACAGAAATGCCTGCCTATTTTCCTGACTGACAAATTCCCCATCCCTACAGTTTTCCCACTCTTCTTTCTCCCCTCCTGTACTGCCAAACCATCCACGGGATCATGGACCTGGCTCGGACCACATTTTTTGAGGAGTTATCACCCTCACCAATATCCAAATCAGAAAACTGATTAATGAGCAAGATCATCTCGGTGAACTAGATTGCTTACCTGATTCTCTTAGATTGTCAGGTAGTTTCTGATTCTCTATGTCTGTGAATGCTCACTGTCTTTCAGGGTGACTCCAGTCACCCCTCGGGTTCCAAAACCCATAGTCACAGCTTGTACATCCAGGGGCATTTCCTGAAGATATGTTTGTCTAAGGTAGGTGTTAGGTTCATGACTTCCCAATTGTTACTGGCTGTGTATTCCACTCAGCCAAGGCGCCCTGCCATACCTTAACTTTACAAACTGCTTATTATACGTAGAACAACGTACCAGTCAGTTACCAACCAGTTCTTTCTGCTGCAGTGAAATAAGAACCAAACCCTGGAGCATGAGAAAAGTAGAAGAGATAAGCACTTCCTCTCCCCTTCACTTAACTCCCTGCTCACCAAACTCAAATCCACCTACTAAGCTTACTATCTGAAACACCAAATTATTTGAAGTCTGAATTTTCTTTCATTCAATTAACTTTCTATCCATGCGACTACATTTCTGCTTATACCATACACCTGCATTTCCAGCAAGAAGTTTGAAATGATTTATTAAATGGTTTCATGAAATACATATAAATTAGATTCCTCACATTTTACCATTATTTATCTGGTCACTTCTTCAAAACAAAAAAAACTCCATTCGATTTGTCAAGTATGAACTGCCGTTAACAAACCTCTGATGGCCATCCTTGTTTCAACCATATATTCCTAAATGCTTTGATATTTTTGTGGGATGTCAGCATTGCTGGCTAGGCCAGCGTTTGTTGCTCATGCCCAGTTCCTCTGGAGAAGGGTGGTGACCAGCTGCCTCCATGAACTTCTGCAGTTCGCCCACAGCCACAATGTTGTGGGAACAGCCACAATGCTGTTGGTGAGGCACCTTCAGTTTTTAAACCAGTAACTCTGAACGAACGCTGATCCAATTTCAGTCAAGATGGTGTTGGAGAGTTAGCCACATGTGGTGGTGGTCACATGCATCTTCTTTATGTTATGGAATTTTGAAACATTTGCTCACAACCATCATCAGGTTTTAAAAACTCTTAATCTGTTATACATTACAAATTGGAATCCCCTGCACCCAGTCCCTTAATATAGCTTGTAAAATATTTTGCTGTTTTATGTCCATTATCTCAACTTAAAACAGTATAGAGTTTGTTATAAAAATACTCTATTTTTTATGAAATCAGAAAGTATATTTTGACACAGGCAGATACTGGAAATCTGGAACTTACCCACCAAAAGGATTGGGCACACTGGTTACATCGAATTTCCCAGACTGCAATGTTTGGATTTTCATTAGGTATGGTTATTAAGATGTACAGACTGAAGGTAGGTAAATGGAATAACAGAACAGGCTCAAGTCATTCAATGGCTCACTTGAGTCTTGCTGTTCCTGTGTTCAATATGTGTAATTTGAAGATGGATTGTAAATGGGGTGGCGTGGTGGCTCAGTGGTTAGCAATGCTGTCTCACAGTGCCAGGGACCCAGGTTCGATTCCAGCCTCGGGCGACTGTCTGTGTAGAGTTTGCACATTCTCCCTGTATCTGTGCGGGTTTCCTCCCACAGTCCAAAGATGTGCAGGTTAGGTGAATTGGCCATGCTAAATTGCCCATAGTGTTCAGGGATGTGTAGATTAGGTGCATTAGTTGGGGGTAAATGTAGAGTAGTGGAGAATGGGTTTGGGTGGGATATTCTTCAGAGGGTCAGTTTGGAGTTGTTGGGCTGAAGGACTAAGATCTAAGAAATGCTTGCTTGCAAATATCATTTCAGAGAAGCTTATTTTTATTGTTCCTATCATCCATATCACAGACAAAGCACTGAAATGCTAAGGGAGCTGACAACCATTAGTGGGATCACTCTAGTAATCTCTGAGGTACTGAGATATGTGCATGGCAGTCCTACTAGAGCCCAGAGAGTGGTAGTTAGTGGGACATGCATTGTGTTTGTCAGCTGTCCTGCTGTTCAGTGCATGGTTAATCCCCATTAGAATATGTTCATTTTACAAAACTATCTTAACCAAGGCTTCAGTAATATTTGAGCTACTTTAATGAAATGATTACTCATTTGTGGAAAACATTAAAAAAAAACCAATTCCCTTAATTGTTTAAAATCACACAATACCAGGTTATCGTGCAACAGGTTTATTTGGAAGCACTAGCTTTCGGAGCGCTGCTCCTTCATCAGGGAGCTAGTGGGGCAGGATCATAGGAAGCAGAATTTATAGTAAAAGATCAAAGTGTCATACAACTGAATGTGATGTATTGAATAAAGCTAGATTGCTGTTAAATCTTTAATCACTTAGAATGGGGATGCAGGTTTCAATTCATTAATGTGTATGCCCCAGAGTGCATTGTCTGAGCTGAGATGTCACCTTTTTATTATAAAACCTGAAGTTATCTCAGGAATGTGACTTGAAAGGAGTTCTGAGATTTACATATTAATGAATTGAAACCTGCAACTCATTCTAAGTGATTAAATTCTGTGTCCTATGATCCTGTCCCACTAGCCACCTGATGAAGGAGCAGCGCTCCGAAAGCTAGTGCTTCCAAATAAACCTGTTGGGACTGTAACCTGGTGTTATGGGATTTTTAACTATGTACACACCTGTCCAACACCGGCTCCTCCACATCTTACTTGTTTAACCCAGTGAGGAATTAAGGAGCTGCATTTTAGAAACAAGTTGGGATTCGGTACTCAGGATTGGAGGCATGTGGACCTGTCTTCAGCTCTTTTGGAGCCACCGTGCCAACTCCACATCATTTTTGGAGAGCCTGCATTGTGATTGGACAGCTACCTGCCCATGAATGCCAAGCAGCCAATTCAGCACAATAATGGCTAATGGCATTCCCACACTTATCAGGATTACTGGCCAGCAACATATGTAAGAGATATCAGCCCAGCCCAGAGTATATTATGAAAAAGGTTCAAGGTACAATTTACCCATCTGAAAAACGTTCTGGATAGCTTTTCCTTTGGCCCTGCTGGGAATAATTCTCTGGATTGCTGCATCCTTGGCCCACAGGAGTTAATGATAGCACGTAGATGGAGCATGATTCAGAGACTTGAGCCTTTCTGTCTCTACATTGTCCTTTTGCCCAGATTACTGTACTGGAATCTTTCTCTGGGCATCCTTACTGAAGTTTAACCGATAATTATGTTCCTTATATATATTCTATAAAGTTGCTTTTAATTATACCAAACTTTTAGTCATTTTGAATGAAAAATCTCGAAAGCTTTTAGAAGCTTAAAAGAAATGTACAAATCTTAAATTGCTTTGAAGTGTTATAATTTCTTTGACCAGATGTTATTTGAAAATTATGGCTGTGCTCAATGCTACGGGAACTAATAGGATTATACTTGGAGACTGGGAGACACTTAGAGAGCCAGGAGATGGTAATATAGTGGTAATGTCACTGCAGTTGTATTTCAGACCCCTAAGTTAATGTTCTGGAGATATGGATTCAAATCCCACCTTGAGATTTGAGATCTGTTGAGATTAGAATTCAATAAAAAGCTAGCCTAATGGTGACCATATAACCACTGCTGTTCTGGTAACACTCATCTGGTTCACTGATCCCTTTTAGGGAAGAAATCTACTTTCTTTACTTTCTTTTGCTTTCTTTACTCGGTCTGGACTATAGGTGACTCCAGACCCACAGCACTTTGGATGACCCTTAACTGGTCTCTGAGCAATTAAGGATAAGCAATGAACACTGGCCCAGCCAGTAACTCCCGTATCCCATGAATCCATTGAAAAATAAGGAGGATAACGTTCAGGAAGGATGTCTATTGGCCTCCAACCCATGCACACAATCCTCCTTGCAGAACTCTCGATTGCTGTCAGCAGTGTTTGAACTGAACTGTGGAACCATCACAGTCATTAAAATGAAGTTTACAGCAAATGATTCCTGTCGCCACATCCCCAGTTGGGAACACATTCAACTCATTAGCAGGAAGCTCTCCAGGGCTGTGATTTGGAAACAGTTACCTTAATCCTTCATAAAGGCATCCTGCACTTTGTCCCAAGTAATTTTGCATATGCTGCATCAATGCCAAAAACATTTTGCTGGCAAGGATTACAGGTACCTACTGTTGCTGTGGAGCAAGGTCACCTTCCTGGCACTTATTTTGTATCTGAAAACATGTCCGAGAGTGGCAGTGGTTCTGAGGTTCCCAGAGGGATTGAGGTGAGATATTTTTGACTTTGAATGATGGTTATTTCCCCTTGTAGAAAATTTGGAAATAATCCTGCCAGATTTTCCTGTTCCTCGGGTGCTGCCTGACCTGCTGCGCATTTCCAGCACCACTCTAATCTTGACACAAATTTCCAAACGCATCCTTTCTCTGGGGGAGGGGCTGTTTGCCATTGCTGGTAGTGGTTGTGATGGTGGATGAGATGCTCCTCAGTCATGTCCACTTTGGACTTGTATGAAAGATTCCCAGAGAACTCCCTCTGCTCAGACCCACAAATAATCTCTGACTTGAACTGCCTATAAATTTGACAGCCTATGATCCAAGACCCCACTGCATCGGGCATTCCACTGAACAACTCTGTACAGACACAACATGGCTGCCTTGAATCTTTCTCTTGTTACAGAGACACTGTGATTCTCTGTCAGGCAGATTGCCTATAGAGGGCTAATAGCATCTGGGACTTACCTTGAGCATATGACACCAGTGCACGGACGAATCTTGAGCAAAGAGACTGAGTGACTGTCAGTTCTTCATGAGGGGAAATCCATCCTCGACATCCTTCTGAGGTTGAGGGGCGATCTCATAGAGGTTTGTAAAATCATGAGGGGCATGAATCGGGTGAATAGCCGATTCTGTTCCCCAGGGTAGAGGAAATTCAAAACCAGAGGGCATGGGTTTACGGGGAAAGCAGAAAGATTTAAAAGGGAACGGAGGGAGTAACTTTTTCACACAGAGGGTGGTGTGTGTATGGAATGAGCTGCAACAGGAAGTGGTGGAGGCTGGTACAATTACAACATTTAGAAGGCATCAGGATGAATAGGAAGGGGTTAGAGGGATACAGTACTGGCAAAATGCTGGCAAATGGGGCTAGCTTAATTTGGGAATATCTGATCGGCATGATCAAGTTGAACTGAAGGGTCTGTTTCTGTGCTTTACAACTCAATAACTCCATAACTCTTTTCTCATTTTTACATTAATTTTTTTATCATAAAAAAATCCAACCTTGTTATGATGTGCAAGTCAAACATCTTTGTGTTCCTGTTTAACAGTTTTAACCAATGGATTAAAGCAGCACTTATCCGGGGACCACTGCAGACCATTGACCATCTTGTTTGTCTGACTGGGAGAGGCGAGTACACACTACAATATTGATTTTTCTCTGCTTGCAAATTAGTTACTTTCAAAGGTGTGCAAATCTATGGAGTGGGTACAATGCAAAATATTTTGCCTATATATGCTGAGCAATTGGTGTCCTTTCCTCTGAGGGGCCACTCCTCGAAGGGGTTTCCCTTGCCTCTAGCCTGTCCTCCAGTTCACATTTACATTCACACCCTCTCTTGGTGTGTAGGTTTACATCCACATCCATGAGGTTGGCTCCAAGATGGATTAGTCAAGCAGAAGGCAGGGTCACGAACTGTCTTTAATGTTATTGTTACAGTCAGTTCTTCCATAACGCAATGGTTGTTTCTTGTGCAAGCCCATGTTATTGAAAAGTCACACTTTAGAAACAGCACTGAAAGTATTGGCGATGTGATCGCATGACAGCCAACACACATTTTAAAAGTTCATGCTTTAGAAACAACATCCCCAATTTGTCAATCATGTTACAGTGAATTCACATTAACAAAACACGTATTATAGCAGAACAACCTGTACATTATTGAAGACCATTCCAATGAACTCTACTGCCTAATACGCGTCTGTCTATTCCACAAGCGTGCGTTTCTAACTCATGGGACTAGAGTTCAGCCTGGCTGTCTATATGTTTGTCTTCCTTCCTCTAACTCTGCCCAAACTGTGCTATTTATGCCCAGTGAAGAACTGCTTGGTGAATTTATCACAAGGTCATTCCAGGGTCCTTCAGCCCTTGCTCAAACACCAGTTAACGTTTCTCCCAGCTCCAGCATAAGGAGTCACTTCTCTCTAAACCGCAGACCCCAGTAAGGAGACACTGTGCCTCTTACGCCAGCTCTAGTGAAACCGGACACCACTCTCACGCACACCTTTCCTCCTCAGTACTATGAGACATCCATCCCTGACTATGAGAGGATATTCTTCACTGTAATCCTAGTGTAAGGAATCACACTTGCTTTTATTCCTCCCTATACTAACCCGACCCCACCAGGCAGTCTTACTTACACCTGCAGCAGCAACCTGCTAGGAGTCTGATACACAAAACAGCCAAGGAGCCATGGACAGTGTGGTATTTGCCTTACCTTGACATGATTGTGGTGAAAGGAATTAACAATTACAATAACCAGCTCTTTTGTGCAGCTTCTTGCATTGTCTTTAGTTCCAAAGAACGGTCATACTGGACTGAAAATGTTATCTTTGTTTCTCTGTCTACAGACGATGACAGACTAGCTGAGTTTATGGAGCACTTTATGTTTTGACTTCAGATACCCAGCATCCACAGGACTTTGCTTTTACTAAGCTGTATGTAGTTTATAATCAATCTCGGTCGAGCTGGAGAAGGTGGGGCAGAGTCTTTCTGAAGTTTAAGATTGTGTTCAGCTGGGAAGTACTTCAAACTTTGGCCAGTGGGTCAGAGACAGGAGGAGGTTAACTAAAGCTGAGATGGGTACAGGGACCCTGAACTGGAGGAGCCATAGCTCTTGGTCCTGTCCAACAGGTAATGAGGCACTTGGTCTAACTCTGCCCAAACTGTGCTATTTATGCCCAGTGAAGAACTGCTTGGTGAATTTATCACAAGGTCATTCCAGGGTCCTTCAGCCCTTGCTCAAACACCAGTTAACGTTTCTCCCAGCTCCAGCATAAGGAGTCACTTCTCTCTAAACCGCAGACCCCAGTGAGGCACTTGGTCCCAGTGTGTATGAGGAAGGAGTCTGCAGGGAAGATGGTTGAACTGACCACTGCACCATGGTCCAGGAAGCCATTCTCAGTGGGGGGGGCTGGAGGAGCAAAATGATAAAGTGGTCGTGGTATGGGGTTCTATAATTACAGTATGGTTAGCATCCTTTGTGACCAGAGTCCCGCATGGTGTGTTGTCTAACTAGTGCCAAAGTGATGGAAAGGATACTGGATAGGAAAGGGGAGGTTCCAGTTGTCGTAGGCCATGTTGCCACCAGAAACATTGGCAAGAGGTCCTGTTTGGGCCATATTAGGAATTTGGAACAAAATTAAAAAACAAGATCCCAAGGGTAATAGTCTCTGGATTATTACCAGAGCCATGTGCAAACTGGCACAGAGATAAGAACATTAAGGAAGTAAATGAGTGTTTGAAGGAGCAGTGTGGAAAAGTGGGATTTTATTTTGTAGGGCATTGAAATCAATATCGGGACAGGAGAGAACTGTACAGTCAGGACGGGCTCCACTCGAACTGATCAGGATCCTAGCAGAAAGGCAAAATAGAGTGGTCACAAAGATTTTAAACTAGGCAGAGGTTATTGAAGTTTTCAGAACAAGGAACTAGACAGAGAGGATGGAAGGGATCACGATTCTAACTGTAGGAACAGAAGATAAGAAGACAATTATGAGCAGGTGGCATGCAATGCAGGGCTGAGGGTGTTGTACGTAAATACTGGGAGGACACAAAACAAGGTAAAAGAGCTTGCAGCACAGACTGGAACTGGCAGGGACGATTTTGTGGGTATCACAGAGACATGACTGCAAAAGGAATAGGGCAGGGCATTTAAATATCCATTGATTGTAAGGCTCTTAAATTCACAACTTAGCAGTAAGCCAAAAAAAAGAGACATTCGAAGATAATTAAAGATCATTGATTACATATCGGCTAGTATCACAACCCATCTCAACATTTATTAACAGATTTGAATGAACATTTGCAAATTGCATTTGAAATGGAGCTTGACTTGCATAGGCCCCCTTCTCAGCTCACTCCATTTTACCGAGGTTGAACTGCTCCCCGCCCCGTCTCCTTACTCCTTGAAGGAAAGTCAGAGAGACGTTGACAGGCCCAGAATGTGTGGGCAGACTACCATTGTCTGAGAGTGTGCCATTGCCTCTCAGTGGGGGGATCTCTCATCCTTGGAAGGACCAGACAATCAGACTCTCTATAGCCCCAGAACTGGTCTACAGGTAATTCTAGACTCACATTACTCAGGAGAAAGGGAGGACTGCAGATGCCGCATTACCTAATTGATTCTTAATGCTGTCTGGGAGAATTTTAAATAGGATCAAAATTAATCTTAAAAGTCAAAAGTGCTGGAGAAATGGAGCAGGTCTGGCAGCATCTGTGGAGAGAAAAACAGAATTAACATTTCAAGATCTGCATGACTTCCCTTTCAGTACCAAAGTGCCATTGTCATTTGTGGTTTTTCAACCCTAAGTCAGATGGAGTGTGTATTCAGTGAGCCAAGGCATAGTCCTAATTACTAACAAAAACAGAAACTGCTGGGACATCTCAGCATGTCTGGCTGAATCCATGGAGAGAAATCAGAGTCAACGTTTCAGGCCCACTGATACTTCTTCAGAATTCTGAATTGGTTTAATTTACAGTGAGTGAACAAACAAACTAATTGCTGGAGGTACGTAATTCAATTAGTAATGTTTGTTGTGTAATGCTATAAAGTAATGAAAATGTTTCTCTGGCATGGAAGATGCTGGCTATGAAGAGAGGTTGAGTAGGTTAGGTTTATTTTCATTAGAGAAAAGGAGATTGAGGGGGGACCTGATTGAGGTTTACAAAACCATGAAGGGTATAGACAGGGTGGATAAGTCAAGCTCTTTCCCAGGGTGAAGGATTCAATAACAAGAGGTCATGCTCTCAAGGTGAGAGGTGGAAAGTTTAAGGGGGATACACGCGGCAAGTACTTCACACAGAGGGTGGTGGGAGTTTGGAACGCGTTGCCAGCCGAGGTGGTAGAGGCAGGTACGGTAGATTCATTTAAGATGTGTCTGGATAAATGCATGAGTAGGTGGGGAGTAGAGGGATACAGACGCTTAGGAATTGACCGACAGGTTTAGACTGTAGATTTAGATCGGCTCAGGCTTAGAGGGCCGAAGGGCCTGTTTCTGGGCTGTAAATTTTCTTTGTTCTTTGTTCTTTGTAACCACAGATCAGGGCTAAGCTGAGCAAAGGTTATTTCTGACTACTGTCTCCAGCACTGAAATTCTCCTACAGCTAACTGCTTCAGATATTTCACTTCCAAAAACCAAACTTGCTCAAAGTTTGTGCGAAGATTTGTAGCTCGGGTGCTCGTTGTTGTGGTTCTGTTCGCCGAGCTGGAAGTTTTTGTTGCAAACGTTTCGTCCCCTGTCTAGGCGACATCATCAGTGCTTGGGAGCCTCCTGCGAAGTGCTTCTTTGATGTTTCCTCCGGTGTTTATAGTGGTCTGTCCCTGCCACTTCCGGTTGTCAGTTTCAGCTGTCCGCTGTAGTGGTTGGTATATTGGATCCAGGTCGATGTGTTTGTTGATGGAGTTTGTGGATGAATGCCATGCCTCTAGGAATTCCCTGGCTGTTCTCTGGGGAGAAAGTGAGGTCTGCAGATGCTGGAGATCAAAGTTGAAACTTTATTGCTGGAACAGCACAGCAGGTCAGGCAGCATCC
>NC_057710.1:155419402-155423696 GCF_004010195.1 Chiloscyllium plagiosum | reverse complement strand
GGTGCTGGCAGGTGGGACTAGATTGTGTTGGGATATCTGTTCGGCATGGATAGGTTGGACGAAAGGTCTGTTTCTGTGCTGTACATTGCTACAGACCACTATAAACACCGGAGGAAACATCAAAGAAGCGCTTCGCAGGAGGCTCCCAAGCACTGATGATGTCGCCTAGCCAGGGGACGAAACGTTTGCAAGAAAAACTTCCAGCTCAGCGAACAGAACCACAACACCAAACTTGCTGTTTGGGTTTGCTGCTCCAATTATATCATTTTTATGTGTTCAGACAGACAATGGAAGAACATAGAACAATAGAACAATACAGCGCAGAACAGAACTAATCTAAGTCCATCCCCCTACACTATCCCATCATCATCCATGTGCTTATCCAAGGATTGTTAAAATGCCCCTAATGTGGTTGAGTTAACTATATTGGCAGGCAGACAAAAGTGAGGACTGCAGATGCTGGAAATCAGGGTTTAGATTAGAGTGGTGCTGGAAAAGCACAGCAGGTCAGGCAGCATCCGAGGAGCAGGAAAATCAACATTTCGGACAAAAGCCCTTCATCAGGAATCCTGCTCCTCGGATGCTGCCTGACCTACATTGGCAGGCAGGCCATTCCACACCCATGATCCAACACATTCCACTTCAATGGGTGTGAAAGATTCTACTCTTTATTTTTTGAACAAAATTAGTCATTGTACTATTGTTTAGAGTCTTTGGAGAAAACAATTTCCCATAGTAATTAACCAGGTTTCTGTCTGCATGTCTACTTGAGTAAGAAACTGTCATAATTCACTGCTGTTTGAACATCACCATAACTCAAACATTTTTCTTATTCTTCCCATCAAAGAATTATCATAACATTTCAAATTATGACAACTGTACTGAACAATAAAACCTCTGTCATGCTGTTTTATAAGTCATTGAAATTTGCTTAAACACAATATAATCAGAAGTCTCCTGCTGGAGATTTTAGTGAATCTTTTCGAAACAATGTGCACTATACTCAAGTATTGACCATGAAAAGTCTGTACAGAACTCACTTGTAATATTTGTAAATTTACATGAAACATTTGGCCATAATTGTATTTGACATTCCTAAATGACTTCATTTATAGCAGACACAGACATGTTTTCCCAGTAAGGGGATGTTACTGCAGAACATTATCATCTGAAATCACAGGACTAGCTTGCACATGGTGAGAACATACCTGTCAGGGCCTTACTGGGCTCAGAGTGGCCTGGTCTGTGGCCAGCTGACTGGTACAATTGGGTGAAATGATCATCTTGATATTGAGATCATCTTGACACAACCTCTCTGCTTTTCCCATCCAGTGTAGCCAGATTCACACCAAGCAGCAGTTAAACACTTTGTTAATGGCCCAACTCACCATGGGTTGCAATTTTACCAAACTGACCATGCAAACTAGCCATGAGGAAAATCAGAGTGGGTTCTTGGCCTGTTCCAAAAGACTTCCATCTTGGTCACAGGCACGTACAATGTGCACATGTTTCATGGGCACCAGCCACACTCATCCCGCATTCACAGACATCGACATACGATAGGTACCAGCCTCTACAAACCATTGTAGCACGTGTGCAATTCACTTATAGGTCATTTCTGCACTTCAGGGTGCACCAGCACCTCCCATTGTAATGCTGTAGTACACTGCATGCTCAGAGATGTACATCAAGCTCACAGACTGCACCAGGCTACATCTCTGGGTCCTTCACTCACTAGCACCCACTCACTCTAGGACAACCTGGATGTTCACAGCAACCATACCTTTTGTTAACTTGCTTTTGCCTTTGTTCACGTCTCTCCCTAAGCCAGAGAGATCTGGTTCATGTTACTCCTGGGTGGTTGCGCATTTAGTGCACACACAAAGCCAGGAAGCTTGCCACATTTGGGAGCAGGCCTCAGTCCAGTCAATAAAGATAGCCTTCCCTCAGTGGATCCAAGTCGAAGAGTGTGGTGCTGGAAAAGCCCAGCCGGTTAGACAGCATCCGAGGAGCAGGAGAGTCGATGTTTCGATGAACAGCTTATGCTCTCCTTTTCCAGCACCACACTCTTTGACTCTGATCTCCAGCATCTGCAGCCCTCACTTCCTCCTCAGGAGATCCCAGCACAGTCAGTAATGGGCAGTGTCCGATATCAGCCCAAGGCCAGCTTGGAGTGGTCAGAGTCAGGATCCTTTCCCCATAAGGGGTGAGGAGCTGAATGATGGATGGTACATAACCCATCTTGACTCTTTCTGTCTGATTATGGGCTATTTTGCTGTTGGAATGAAAGAGGGAGAGAGAGAGAGAGAGAGAGAGAGAGAGAAAGAGAGGCAGGTGTTATGGAAAACGAAAGTAGACAGATGGGGAGGGAGGAGTCCTAAACGAGTATGTAGGCAGAGAGGAGGATATCCAGGTTTAATGGTGTCAGAGGGTTGGGGTGAGTGATACTGAGTGGGCAAGATGTTGCAGGCATTTGTGAGAATGGTAGAGAATGAGCCTTGGTGGAAGGTGGGCCCAAAGCAGAGATGGAGTGAGTGTGAGGTGTCGGAGAGAAGATGGTGGCAGAATGGAAAAGGACATGGTTGCTTCAACAAGGGAACAACTTCAAAGGAGACTAGCATGGGTCTGGCGTCATGGCTTCCTCTGGTGCTCCTGGGGGTAGAGATGATGTCCCCACTGTGTGCCTCTCTATTCTGGCAGGAGCTCCTGGACTACATCTGCAAAGCAGGGCACCAATCTCCCCTTGTTTACCAAGCTGAGGGCAAACATCATCATCTGTGCAGGGCAGGTACAAACTCACTACAAACTAACCCTACTCTCAACCCTAACCCTAAACCTATAGTAGTTGCAAACAGGCAGTGCTGGTCGGGGTACACAATGTCCTTTTAAGGATGACCGTGATGCCACGAATGCCAATCAATTCTGGGACCCTCTGGTGAGTGGCGAGTTACTCCAGAGAGTAAGCTGGGGTGGAAATACGATATGATTCTCACTGGATTGGCTCAACGCCAATTAAACCAATAAGAAACTCACTCAGCTCAGCGCAAGAATCACTCCACCAAATTCAACATGACTGGCACTTAGCCAAAAACGTGGTGAAGGCTCTGCCCTCAGTTTCAGTTCTCTGACTCTCTGCTCAATCCAACATCTTTTTTAAAATTTACCTGACATGAGCTAATGCAAAGCTTTCTCCAGCTAAACTGTAACCAGCATGGAAGATTCTAACCAACCCTGCACTGCCATGGATGGGCGGCACAGTTCGAATACCAGTTCAAAGATATGAAACCTGTTAGCTCACAATTTCCAACTGCCACTGTTTGAACTGAGCCTTCAGTTAGATGTTTGAGATGTTTCCGGTGAAAACCCCATTTGAACCAAGGGAAATCAGGGTTTGTTGGTGTCACCGGATCCCAATCGCATTTTAATCACTTCTTAAATGGAGGACCCCCCATTGGATGTCATTCTCAGTAAAACCAGACAAGGAGGAATTCTTCAAGCTAATTTTTTTTTAAAAATCCTTCACCGGGCCAGGACGAGTAGCAGTGCTTCCAAGTTTGAAAATCACACAACACCAGGTTATAGTCCAACAGGTTTAATTGGAAGCACTAGCTTTCGGAGCGACGCTCCTTCAGGTGGTTGTGGAGTACACAATTGTAAGACACAGAATTTATAGCAAAAGTTTACAGTGTGATGTAACTGAAATTATACATTGAATAATACCTTAATTGTTTGTTGAGGCTTTCATCTGTTAGAATACTATGATAGTTTCACTTCTTTCATCACAAGACCCTTTTTTAAAAAAGTTGCATTCTCAGGTTAACTGTAACAATTGGTGCTCACTAGTTGTCCCAGGTTCCTCATTAATATACATGAGAGAACTCTGATCCTTGAGATTTACTCTGGCACCAACAGGAAAACTGCAGGATGCCATAATTTTAATCTTCTTGACTGTTTAAACTGCTTGGGTCAAACGGGCAGCCAGCAGGATGCATTGAGGGCTGGGAGTTAAAGTAACGTGGGCCACAAACTGCAGTTCCACCATAGAACACACCAGATAGCCTCCTTCTTTAGAGACCGCAATTTCCCTTCCCACGTGGTTAAAGATGCCCTCCAACGCATCTCGTCCACATCCCGCACCTCCGCCCTCAGACCCCACCCCTCCAAATGTAACAAGGACAGAACGCCCCTGGTGCTCACCTTCCACCCTACAAACCTCCGCATAAACCAAATCATCCGCCGACATTTCCGCCACCTCCAAAAAGACACCACCACCAGGGATATATTTCCTTCCCCA